>NW_008667693.1:48083-96806 GCF_000695815.1 Acanthisitta chloris
CAGACTACCATTAGATTGTAAGCATATAAAACCCCAGGGATTGCTTTTTTGGGTTCCCTTCTCAGAGGCACCAGCTCAAGCTGTTTCTGCTCAGCTGACACTGCTTTTTTTAAGCATCCAGACATATGGGATTCTGCTATGGGAAACCTGGGGTCAAACCAGTGAGGGAAACTTGTCTGACTGTGTGGGTGTGTAGGGAGTCAAGTGGGGCACTCCTTGGGTCACTAGAACCACCCACTGCAATGGGATTTTGGTCCCAGCAGTGACAGCCTGGGGTGGTACAGATGTGACTATCAGAGCAACTCTTGAATGGTCAGACAGGAAAGTTTCCTTAACACCACCAGCCAGTTTAGTTGCCAACATAGAAACACCTAGGGAGTGACAAAAATAGGGCATGCTTAGGTGAGACTTGCCCCAGCTTTCTTCTGTGCTTTGAAGTATTTTCAATATGTGGCTTTTTCTCAGCTACAGATGGATTTCTCTTCAAGGAAATTGGTTTGTTTCCTATTGAACTTAGGTCAGCTTTTAGGACCCACAGTCATCACTGTATTCCACGTGTCATGTTCTCCTGTTGATTTTTGACCTGGCTCCTGGTAATTTGACTAACAGTTTGCTAGCTCTTGTTTGTGAACAGTCACACTCTAACTTGCTGTGATTTTTGTACTTCTGCTGTCTCACATCTTTCAGGTTCCTGCACAGAAAACCTCTACAGTCTTTTAAGCCCAAGGGCAAACACAGTGACTTAGAGGGAACATGCAGGGTTGGAAGGGTCCAGTCAGGTGGGTAAATTTGTAGGAGTAGCTTTAAATACACTTCTGGCTTTGTGACTTTTGCAAAGCTGTAATAACAGGTAATATTGTGTCTCTTACTTTGGTCTCAACAATACCTGACAAATCAATTTGGGTTTTTCTTTCATGGTCAATAGTCTTGCAATGTTAAAGTTTCTACTAAAAATCCAAGCAGTTACTCAGCTGTGGAACTCCCTTTCTGAAGTGACAATTTTTAACCAAACAGTCCACTTGAGAAGATCACCAGAGGTCAAAGCATCTCAGTGACTTGTTTTCAGAACTGTAGTGCATCTGGCAACTGCCATTGACATCAAAGGAAGCTTCCTGATGCTCAGATCTCTTTAACAGGTTGTGTAAATATCACCCCTCGCAGGAGAGTAACTTCTTTATGTTGTTTCAAATGTCTATTATCTCTCAGTTCCCAGAGATAGTTGCAGCTGTCAAGAGGCTTTACTTGATTTCTTAATTTCTGCGCAATGATTTTGGGCTACTTTTTACCAACTGCATATGCCTTGACTTTCATCTGAACATCTCAAGGCCTCTGAAATAAGATATTAATAAAGGCAGAGTTAGATGTCTTTTTAGTTTTCCTACAGGGTCAGTGTAATATGTTTTAGAATGGAAATCAGTGGGATTCTGTCCTTTATTAAATTGAAGACTGATGGAGATATTTCACTCAGGAAGTTTTCTAGAAACTGAAAACTGAAATACAGACTAATAGGTCTGATTTTTTGATTTATAGGCTTGTATTTGTTGAGTTCAACTAAGAATCATCAGGATGTTGTTAGGGTCATGTAGGAAGGTGAGAAAATGGTGCGGAACAAGGAAGGACGAGTAGACTTAGGACAGTTTAAAAATGCACAGGAATTGTGAAGTAAATCTCCTTTGGGATGCTCAGCAAGCATTAACTTCCAATTCTAGCTCCATCTTCCTCTGGAGAGGCACGTGCTTGTGTTTTCTGCCAAGGTTTTGGAGAATTTTGTATAGGATCAATCCTCTTAATGTTAGACTTTAACTTCTGTGTTTCCCCAAACTTTCAGCAACTGAATTCACAAACAGAAGTTTGTAATCTGATTTTAGGTTTCTGTCTTCCAAACAATGACACAGGTTTTCTTTGTCTTCATATTTTGAATGGGCATTCATCCAATTTGCTCAGCTTCATCTGAGCAAAGCCTTTAAGACAGATTTCCACACCTTAAGTACTTCAAACTGAGGTGAAAGTCTGAAATCTTCCAAGGCAGAGAGCCTTTGACAGACTATTGCCTGCCAGGAATGTATTTCTGAGGCCTAATTCAAGCAACATTTTCAAGCATGCAGTGGTTTTGCCAGGTAAGTACTTGATGCTGATTTGTGTTCCTACTTTAAACTGAAACTTGAAGTGTAAGGCTTCGGAAAGACATCTTTCCATTGAGGGATTTTTATCTGTCTTGGTTTTTCACATATGACCTCATCCATCAGAATTTTGTGCAGTATTGAAGGTAGTTATCCTTAGAAGGTCACTTGGAAATGTTTTCAGTTAAATCATGCTGACACATGCCATGGTCATGGCAGCTAAGACAGGACAAGCTGAGGCAATACAAATGTTCATTTCAGCATTGAGATGCCTCAATGAAACCAGCTAAACAATCTCACATTCTCCATATCTGGATTTGTTTTGGTGTGCAGAACATCCCTTCAGGGACTCAATTTAACCTCAAATGGGGAAACAATAGGTTTATAACTGGCAATGTGATAGAAGTTTATGAATGTCACTTGAAATACAAAATCTTTTATTAGACTCCAGGGTGAGTCTAATTCAAGCACATGAGTTCAGCACAGTTTATTTTTGCAGGTTTTCACTTAAAGCTGATGCAAGAGTTTCCATGGTGACCGTACCATGTCCTTATCCTCACTACACACTGATGACTTCTGTATGGCTTAGCTCAGCAGAGCTCAACTTCCTAGCCTATTCAAGAGAAGGTGGCCCTTTGGTCAGGGAGGGTGTTGAAGATCCAACCCAGCTCAAGTTTTCTGTGCAACTCTGCCTCTGTCTTCACTGTGTCTCTCAGCTTTATAGGCTGGACTGCTTCTCAGTGCTTAATAACCTACTAGCCAGCCAGGCAGTTAATTTATGCTGTAATTGATATGTCACTGCTTAAATGAGAGTGAGTGGGAGGACTGGGTCAACCTGAAGGAGGCTAAGGTTCCTTCTGTCACAGCTGGCTGCTGCTGCTGGAGTTTCTTTTCTTTTTCCCCAAGGTCCTTAAAGAAACTAAATTATAGTTCCCAGGTTTCTGGGCTCTGTGACACATGTCACTGGGTGTTGTAGGATCAAGGCTGAGTAGTCAAGGGTGATCATTGATTGTTTGTTAAAACCTCCCTTGGAATAAGATGAAAAATAAGGACAGTTGGTCTGTTTTCTCCAGTGTGCTGCCTGGTCATGTTTTCCTTTTCACAGAGGCCCTCAGGAGAAAGGTCAATTCCTGTGTATATCTGCAGCCAGAAAGAGGGATGGCTCTGGAGGGGATTTGTGTAAAACAGGATAGTTAAGGTTGGAAAAGGCCTCTAAGATCATTGAGTCCAACTGACAACATAGCACCACTGTGTGCACCTCTAAACCAAGCACTGAAGTGCCACATGTGAGGTTGTAATCAGGGAGGAAAGACACATTTTAAGTGCCAAAAGGGCAAAAAACATAACTTGTCAGCTGTAGGTGACACGTGCAATCTTAGCCAGATGGTGCAATATTAGTGATTACGTTAAGATGAGAAAAATTGCCTGTATTATTGGATTTTAGCTGGTTTTCACTGTTTTTCAGATTCATGTGGATTCTCTCTCTGCTCATTCAAACTGCATTGCATAGAGTGGAAAGCCACGTGTTGAATACTGTGGACCAGCAATCTGAAGGTGAACTCTCACCTTGTTACCTCAGGTCATGGATGAAGTTCATATGGTACCATTTTAACATGGCAATTGAACTGTAGCATTTAAAAATGCCCCAAAGGCTAGGAACAGGAGCCTAAGTTTAGTTGTTGCATAAAGCTATTTGTGTTACCTTTGGTCTATGGAATTGCTCTCATGGGGTAAAAATGCATGGAAAGACAAGGTTATTTTATCTACACACCAGTTTTCAGCCTAGAAAAAAAACCAGCAGCTGCACAGAACATATTAATTCCCTCTTGAATCTCATCCTGAAATCGAGGCATTAATTAGTCCAGTCAATCTATCATGTTGCAGCTCCTATACTCTGCATTGATTACCCATAGCAGTTCAGCTGAGAGCCACTGTGGTGTTACACACATTCCATGCAGGGAACAGGCCCTGCAAGAGATAACGAGCTTCACAGGGGTGAAACTGCACTGGTTGACTCTGGTACAAAGACCAGTGCTGATCTTTGCCTGCTGAAAAACTTGTTTGATTTTCCAGATGATGAAGTCCACTTGAATAGATCATCCCATTTTCTAACAGGAGCAATGTTTTGATAGCAGTTACAAAAAAAGGAAAAATAACCTTTGTTCCTAAATCAGCCAGCATTAGTGTCCCTAGGCTTATCCTTATGAAAAACATTGCTGGCATGAAAGATAGAAAGTTCCTGTGCTAATGAGGATACAAAAATAGAGTTTAGCTCAGAGCTAAATCCTGAAAGCTGGCATGCATCTGAGTCTTGTGCTAAATTGAACAGAAGGTGCTCAGCAGGTCTTAGTATCTGGCCTTTACTGAACAGCAGGAGACTGGCCTGAGTGACATAAGGTGGGCTTAGTGTGCTCTAAAGGGCTTTGTTCAGTACTTGATGGGCTTGAAAAGCTTTGGCATTGGTCACTCACAGCACGATTCAGAGATCATTCTTGTAAACAGTGTAGGAAAGCTGTGTAGATGTTGAAAGATAATGATTTGGCAGTAGTGAAAAGGAACTTTTCTGCAGCCACTGCCCCAGAAAAGTATTGATTGATGCTTTCTTCATAATTACAGAGTAAGTTACCTTGTGTGGTACACATTTAATCACTGCTTTTACCCAAACTTCGTGTATGTGTCAGTTCTGATTCCATCCCAAGACTACAAAGCAGTGTGCTCATTAATCTGTGTCTGCTTCCTTGCTCCAAAACAGTGAAACACAACCTCTTGGGACAGGTGATGACAGATGATGAGAACCTGTCAACTTCCTTTGAAGTTGATGTGGTAGTTGTGTGTTGCACTGTCTGAACACTTGACCTAATAAAACTGAATTTATAGTGAAATCTAATACCTCCTCACACTGAGACCATTTAAAAGTTTGCAGACTGACCTGGCCAACAGCCTCAGGAGCTCTCCTTTTACTTGTTAAGATCTTTTTCACACAGACTGCTCTGACATCAAGCCCAGCTCATGGGACAACAGCTAAAGACCATTTCATGATGTTAGTTGCAACACTGAAGACATGATACTGTATCAGAAGGACAATCTATATTGAGAGGAGATGGATTTTCTCAATTCACATACATTTACGTCTGCTTTTCACTTTTCTTGTTATATTCCCTATGCTAAATAAAATTAGAGTCAAGTTAATCTACAACTGTTGACTCATAGCTTTGATCCTGCAGTTCTAGTTCACTTTGGGGGAAAGAACATTGACTAGGTTAGTGCAGGTGAAGTTGCCTCTTTCTATCAAATCTTATCTGTAGGCACAAAAAGGCAGGAAGTATATGCAAAATTATTACTTCCTCTGCCTGTGGTTACACCCAGCTCTGCTGTATTGGCTTTGGGAAGTCCATAAATTGCTAAGAAAATACTGTGTATGAAGTGGGTGGTAGGATTAACTGTGCCAACAGCAAGTTTTGATGGCAAGACATGTCAGGCAAGAATGAGAGAGAAAAAAAGGATTTACAAAGATGGTCTGGAAATGGTTATTCTTACAGAATCAGTCTCAGCATTGGACTAAGCCTGATTTCTTCTTTCAGTCTGTTTTTCTAGGGAAATTTTTTCTTTTTTCATGCTTATTATGTGCTTCTGATTCTTCTCACCTTGTTGTCACTGTTGACCTACAAATTTGTAGAACAGAGAGATGAAGGAAATTCAGCTTCTGCATGAATAGTGCAGCTGAAGAGATGAGAATCAGTCCACAAGGAAAGGTTGTAGTATGAGATCTCCTTATTAGCCCTCAAAGGATCCCCATGGGAACACAGCCTTCCAGAACGAATTCACAGAAGATTACTTGTTCTCTGATTATGGAGTTATTTAACATTCTTATGTGTCTCAAGAGACAGTTTGTTTCTGCAAAGCCCTAGCTGAGAATTCTGAGCTTCTGTTTTGGTTTTGCGTTTTTTACACTAGTAGAAATGGCACATAAGACACATGAGTTTGGTTTCTGATTGTGCCCATTCTGGACCTAGGGCTAGTCACAAGGTCTCTGGGACTTGAGACATTATTTCTCATCAAAACTAGGGAGAAAGCTGTGCTCTTTGTACCTCTTACCTTGTTAGCACAGTTTTCTCTTAAATTTTGTAGTAGACGTCAACCTATAGGAGTAAAGTGTCTGCATTTTAATGTTGCAGTTCAAAAATTAACGCATCTTAACTACAGTAGTGTAGGATTAATTAAAATGCTTATTTTTTTAGCACGTACAGACTAACAGCCACTTCTGGAGTTCAAGATGGCTTTCAAGTACTCTGGGTTGTCTTTTGCCTGTTAGGATTAGTTTGTTAAATAGTGTATGTGATGCAGACTTGAGTACAGAGGGACACATAGTGAGTGTAGGCAAGGGTGAAGGTATCTGGGTATTAAAGGGCAGTGCAAGAAAAAAAATGGTAGTGCACAGCTGTGAGGTTGGAGAGAGGATTAACAAAGCTCACATGATCATGTTATGGTCATATACCATGTCCAGTTTTCTGGTAGGAATCATGCTAGGAATGGGAGATGACTGGCAGAGCCCTATTTGCACTGAATAGAGAGACACAGTGATAGTGGAGCCTCAGAAGGGAATTAATTTTGAAGATCAGCTTAATTGTGTTTAGTCTTCCTTTATAAACATGAGTACTGTTTTCTCATGGAAATCAGGGGAAAATGGGTTGGTTGGAAGATGTAGCTCTGCAGAAACTGCAGAGCTGCAATTGCTTGACATGCTAGGAAGAGTTACTAAACCATCGAAGCTCCTCAATCCTCCTCTTATAATATCAAGTTCATACCTGATATTACAGCAGAAACCTTGGGACATCCATCTGGCACTGCTATAATTGGAGCTTCTCCAATCCAAAGATCAGGCCAAGCAGACTCTGTGGCCTTATTCTGTTGCAAGAGAAACATCAAGGGATCCAAAAGGGTGGCGGTGCAAATTATGACCTTTTTTTCACTCTTTTGGCTTTAACATTGAATATCTAGCAAAATTTAGCTCATTCGTTTGAATTACATATAGTACTTAGAAGGATAGATTCAAGAACAAGGTCAGGTGACAGTTCTGCCCCAGAAACATAAAAGAGAACCTCAGCTGCAATGCAACTAATGTGTCAGCTCATTGCCTGCCCAAATACAATAGCAGCTGCACCACAAAAAAAAAGCTGAAAATAAATCAGTCCTTTACAGGGATTAAAAAACTTTGGTCTTGTTTAATGAGATCAGGAAAATAAAAAGGAAAGAGGAAGCTAAAGCAATGACAGCAAGAGAAGGAAGCAAAGAGACCAAAGGGTTTTTTTTGTGTTGGAGTATAACATGTACTTAACAGCTGCAGAACCCAGTAGGTTTCCTTAAGAAATTTTGTGGGTGAGCTGAATGTAATTTACTTCTAACAGTCCTAAACACTACTGTGATCACAGGGATGTTATTAATTTCTTTTGAACTCTACTGTTGTAAAGGAGTAGATTTGTTGGGGGTTTTTTTTTTCTGCAAGGGCTATGAAAAAAACAAAGGAATTGCTAGATCAAGTACAAGAAACATTCAAGCAGCAATCAAACAACAGAAAAATCTATACAGGGAGTTAAGAGTAGTGTATTTATAGAGAACTACTGTGCTATTTGAAGTGTTTCAACAGACCAGAATAAGAGACTTTTGTTAAAGATGATGGCTTCTAGTGATAAGGTAGTATGTTCTGCAGACAAATAGCTAGACTGGGTTTGTCACGTGTCAATGTGTGCTTACAGCTTTCATGGGTGGGAGAGGTCATACGAGCAGCCAACACCAAGTGTTTCTGGCCATGTATTTAAAAAAAAATATCCAAATAAAAATCACAGGGTTGGATCCAGACTCAGACTACTGTTGATAGCTTGTGCTTGATCTTCTGTTTTTCAAAATGTGTAAACAGCCTGAGACTTGAGTGAGTGTGTCTTTGCAAATGTTATGGTCATTCAGAGAGGTTATGTTTGTTTTCCCTCAAGAGGCTTTTGAAATAAGTGTAGCACCCAAAACTCCAGCATAATCAGTTAGAGTTTTGAGACCCTGCATGGTTGGAGAGTCGGTTTATGCTTGGCTCTGGTCCAAGACGTTATTTATGGGGCAGCAGAACCATCCTAAGGGAAGGCAACATCCCTGACCACAGGGACTTACTGTTTCAGTGTCTAAGTAGAAAGTTTGAGGAAATCTTACAGTCTTAACTGTGGCTCAGGGTTAAGAGTTTAAATCCAGCTGAGTTTTGTTTAGTCATTAATTTTTGTAGTATTTTATTTTGCTTAGCTTGAATGTCAGCAAAAGAAAAAAGCTTAGCTCTGAAGCCCTTTTGACTCATGAATATTTTACCTGCCACTGACTTCAAAGCCTGACATGACTTTCCACTCTGACTGGCCAGGTTAAAATCTTAACCATATAAAAGCATATTCTGCTTGGTGTCCAGCTTCTGGCAAACATGTACTCATCCCCTAAGAGAACTCATCATATCCCTCAAACCCACCTGGCACATGGCTTTTCATTAGCCATCATAGCCTATAGACTTTAATTTGTTTCTTCATTAAATATCATTATTTCAAAATAACATGTGCACGTGAATGTCCCTGTAGTGTGAGTGCAGTGCCCCCCAGGTGCACAGCAGTGGCTGTGCTGGGTGAGACTCAAGGTGTGTCAGTCCCTTCTGTGTTCTCTGGCACTGGGGGTGGTATTAGTGCTTACAGGAGGCTGCAAAGCAGCAAGACAATGACACAGTTGTGCATCTGGCCCAATGCACCTTCTGAGACTGCATGGAACAGTTTGTGGCTAGAAGTCAGTAATGGATTGGGTTTTTTCAAGGAATGTCTGCTGTGACATAAATAGGCTGAGGCTAGGGATGTGGAAAATCAGCCTGAACAAATCACCCTGACTCATAATGTCTCGAGTTCCTTTATCTCAAAATGGGTCATATTTTGCACTGAGACTTCAGAGCATCCATCAAAGAAGTGTAGATGGCCCCTCCCAAGGCTGCTTTGTGACAGCAGCTTCACTCACCTTGGGTGTTAGCAAACTGCCCACTCAGGTCCAGGTCTGAGCATAGATCTCTGGGGCTCCCTCTGAACATATTCCCTGCATATTTATCCCCTGCATCCCTCTGTGTTTAGATGCCCTTTGCTTTAAGCATTATGTTCATTCTGTAAGATAATTGCCCAATCTTACCTGTCCTTCCAGCATGGTGCTTTTAGTTTCTGCAGAGAATGTTGTGCCTAAGGGTTATCTTCTACCCTCTAATTTGAAGGGGCAATCACTTCATTCAGTGGAAGTCCTGCTACAGGGTTAAAATTGTATCCCTCCCCCCACCCCGAAATGCAGTTGGAAATGCAATTGGAAATGCAATCTGGTCTCAAGTAGTGATGTGGGTCCAAAGTTACTGTCTTGTCATCTACTTCATATTTTACTTTATGGAGTATGTTTCAAACAACAACATATTAGTAGCATGGAAATATTACAATCCTCTATAGATAAAAGTGAGTGTGAATTCCAACTAAACAACTAAATTAAACCTGGATGCTAAAAGCTGGAATAAAGTGACAAAAAAAAACAACCAACAAACAACTGACTTCATAGTGGTCCTAAGGTTATATGGCTTTCCAGATTGTCTACTGAGAGCTAGCTGTGATCAACATATTGAGGGGAAATAAAGCAGAACATTTTTAGTTACATGCCTATTAAATATGTTCATATGCATCAACCATCAGTTTCATGATAATGCTTCATGAGTTCTGATCCAGATCACAGTGACTTTGTGGCATCTTTCCAGAAACAGCTCGAGTCATATGTATTTTCCTTAGATTTCTGATAAGGTGATACAATTGCTCCTTTGGTGGTGTTTCTTCACATGGATACCTTTAGTCTCTTGTCTTTCAAGACTTTTTCCAGACTTCTTATGTCTGTTAGTTATAGTCATTTCTTGTTGTTGCTACTTGCTAAAATGCCCAGAAAGCTTTGGGCGAGGCTGAGGCTTTCCTGTTTTAAGGTGTAGCTTTGAGTTTTTGTTTGTGTGCCCAGTTTGACCTCCTCAGAATCTGTTTAATAAACAAATGGAGGAAATATTTTTTCCTGAATGTAAATAGTGTGGAACAAGTAAACAAACATTCTTAAATGGGTGCTTTATTTAATAATAATATACCCAAGGACTTCAAGTATGTTTAGTTTGAAACAAACATGCTGCAATGAATCATAAAATCATAGAATTTTAGGGGTTGGAGTGAACTTCATAAATCATCTAGTCCCAACTCCCTGCCCTGGGCAAAGACACTTCCCACCAGAGCAGGTTGCTCAAGGCTCATCCAACCTGGCTTTGAACACTGCCAGGGCTGAGGCATCTACTACCTCCCTGGGCAACCTGGGACAGTGTCTCACCAGCCTCACAGGAAAACACTTTTTCTGAATATCCAACCTAAATTTCCCCTCCTTCAATTTGTACCCATTACCCCTGGTCCCGTCACTGCAGCTCCTAATGAAGTGTCCCTCTCTGGCTTCCCTGTAGGCCAGAACTGTGTGCAGTATTCCAAGTGAGGTCTTAGGAGAGCAGAGTAGAGGGTGAAATTGTCCTTTTAAAAGACATTATCTCATGAAAATCACAGGAGGAGTTTGTTTATCCTTCTCTTCCTAAACCCATGTCCAAGGGCTCTGCTTTTTCTGATATTCACCCTAGCTGCACAAAACAGAGCTGTGGAGAATACACATAAGCCCTCAAAGAATAAAGTACCTTGTGAAGCTGATAATCTGTTTCTTCTGTGATAAGATGGACAAAGCAAGAAACACCTTTTCTCTTTTAAAGGTGAATTAAACACCTCCTTCATGTGTGTGTTTTAGGCCCTCATTCAAGAAAGGTTTAGCTGCTTTTAGGCAACAAATAAGGAATACATAGGCTATCACAATCATTTTCTCAACACAAAGTATGGTCTTTAGTGGGGTTATTGCCATTTAGGGGATGGACTTAGGTGGTTTGTGGGGAAGATGCAGCTTTTTATTGTTACTGCAGTGTTCCAAGGTCCTAGAGGGTCTGAAGCTGTAAACCCGTTTTAATCCTACTGGTAACTGCCTAAGTGGCTTTAATTCACCTATTTAGATACAAAGAAGAATGCTTTGCTGGGGCTGTTTGTAGATTAATTGATTTGCTGGGTCAGAGCACTAAGGGACTAATTTCTGTATCAGTGGAAAGCCTGGTAATACCTCTTCTATGTCCTGCATATGAGCTAAACCAAGCCAAAGGCCAAGTGCTCATTTATGTGAGTTTCAGTACCTTAATTCTAAAATACCAGTTGCTTTTATAAGCAACTGTCAAACACTCCAAAGTGGCCAGAGAACTTTCTCAGCCTGAGGCATCCCTGTTATGGAAGATGTTGCTGATGTCCTCTCATATGGGGGACACGTAGCAGCTACAGAGCAAGCTTGAGGAAGGGGAACTGGCAGCCCAAAGCTGACCAGAATGAAGAATCCATCTGTTTTGAGGATTGTTTTTTTAAGCTGTCATGAGTGCTCTCTTTGAGTATATGTTTTGACCAAGGATTTAAGTATTGATTCTGAAAATCCTGAAATCCCAGGAAAGGCTCAAACCCACAACAGCTTAGACTTTCTGCATCCCTCTCCAGGTTTGTTTTTTCCCTCTGTTGACCTGTACAATCAATGCATGAAGAGTTATTTGTTAATCATGGTTAGGATTTTATTTATATCTTCACTAAAGTTATCAAAACAACAGCAACAAAAAAGGGTATTTGTCTTCTGCAGGGATGATGTTTGTTGTAGGAATTGCTGCTTACACATTCTAAAGGCTAGAACTAAGGAGCTCTTCTTAGCTACTGAAGATCCTTCTTGCCTTTTGGACTCACTGTAGGGTGCACTGCATGAGCCAGGATTTCACAGGAGGAGAGTGTCTGTAGGTGCATGTGTGTGCCCATGGGAGAGGGGAGGGAGAAATCTCAGGCTCTCACCTGTCAGGGTTGTTGACATTTTGCAGGTGTAATGGCAAAGCTGCCTTTGCAATATTTTTTTGTACTCTGTGCAGTGAGTGCCTGCACTTTGCAGTATTGACCCAGAGCAGTGTTGAAAAGCAGATCATCTGGAATTGATAGAAACTGAACCATTCCGAGGGCACAAAATGTATGGGCAGCCTCTTCTGCAAGGAAATAATTCTCCCCATCTGTGGTTTTGTTTACAAGAGGATTCTAAATATACTCTCATCTCCTGCTGATGATTAGGAATAAGCCTATTCCTGCATTATAGGGTTAGAAGTCAGTAGACTCTAGAAACATGTTTTTTCTAAGAGTACACTGGGAGCAGTGTCTGACTTTAGTTACCCCTTTAATGGTGATGTGATGCTATCCCTGAAATCATAGGCAGAAGAGCTGTTGTATATGTAGTTCTCCCTGCTGTATTTGTTCCCTTCTCTACTGGGATATACACGAGGCTGCTGTGATGGAATGAGACACAGTTGTTAGGGACTGGAGTTATCTTGAAACCTCTGTTTGCTCTCCCATGGGTTCAGCACTTTAGTTACCCCTTTAATGGTGATGTGATGCTATCCCTGAAATCATAGGCAGAAGAGCTGTTGTATATGTAGTTCTCCCTGCTGTATTTGTTCCCTTCTCTACTGGGATATACACGAGGCTGCTGTGATGGAATGAGACACAGTTGTTAGGGACTGGAGTTATCTTGAAACCTCTGTTTGCTCTCCCATGGGTTCAGCTCAGCAATGAGAGAAATGATTTAATATTTTTCCATCTCTTTCTGTTAGATTTCATTAAGATTGAGTTTTGGAAATTTGCAGGAAGAGTCAACAAAACTCACATTTCTCCCCACTGGGAAGAGATAAAGCAAATATGTCCCAGACACTTGAGCTGCTATCAGAATTGTACTCCTGCTTTTGGTCTGCTTTTTCTCAGGAAGAGAAGTTGCACTTGTGGACCTTGGTCTCAAACATACCTGTTGAACTGTCCAGTTTGCAAATGGCTTTTGCATTGTGAACTGGATGAAAAAGGGAACATAAAAACAAAATCTTTTCAGGCAGAGGCTGTGCAGATTGTGAACACTTACTTCACATGTATTTCAGGTCTACTTTGTAATTGCTGATTAAAAATACCATTTCTTCCACAGGAGTACTGCTGCCTGGTCAGCACCAGTATAGATCTGGGCCTGGCTCAGGTACAGATAGAATTTAGTTGCATGTTCAGTGGGGATCAGTGCCAGGATCTCTCTCAGCATATAATCAATGCAGATCATATCCCACTGCTTACTGAAGTCCCTGTAAGGATGCAATGATCAAAGGATTTTGTGCCAGCTCACTGTATGTATTCTGCATTTTCTCAGAACATCTAGTCCAACGTCCCAGCTCAGACAGGGTCCCCTAGAGCACATTACTTGGGATCATGTCCAGACAGGTTTTAAATATCTCCAAGGAAAGAGACTCCACAACCTCTCTGGGCATCCTGTTCCAGTGCTTAGTCACCCTCAAAATTCTTCCTCCTGTTCAAGCCTACTCTCTGAATTACAAGGTGGAGAAAAAGAATGTCAGAGAGACTAGGAAAAGTTTTTTGAAACTACCCTCCCAGTGCTGCAACTCATGCAGAGGAAAGGTGCAAGTGTTTGAGGAAAAAGAGAATGCAAACATGCCATGAAATAAATTAAAGATAGGATTGGGAAAAGAAAAGTCAAGGCAGGCATATTTGAAAAACTCCAGTTCCGTTTTAACTTGCAGCTAAAGTAAATAATTGAACTAGTCCTAATAAAAGGAATTGCTTTCTGAAATACAGCTTTGAGGAACTGGATAGGAAAGCATTTTTCCCCTCCTTGATCTAAACTGCATGATCATCAGAGAAGAACTTCAAAGCACTGTCAGAGATTTGAATGAGCCACTTCACAGCAAATACTCTTGATGTATACTGGAGCAACTTGGCAGGAAATCAGACTTCATTCCTTTTACCTAAATCCTGTAGCTACAACGAAGAAATCTATTCCTTAGCTGGTGTCTAGACCACCCCTGTGTCTGGTGGAGAGACACCAAAGGTGCCATTTGTCTGACCTATTTTAGAAGTCTGTCTTCAAAGGCAGTTACTCCTGAGAAGCACACGTTTTTCCATGGACTTCCAGGGGGAGTCTCAAAGATGACTCCAAGCATTTGTATTGAACATGTTTATATTTAGGTGAGAGGTATCTTGCTTCATTTCAGCAGTGAGACAGTCTTGGTTATCTCCAGTTCTGTCTCTTGAACAGAATTGTTCTAATCTCATTTCAGAAACTCTTGCTTTTTGATGGGTTTTTTCTTTCAATGTTTTTCTTCCATTTTGCCTTACAGGGTGTGATGCTTAGCAGGTCATAAAAGCATGATGGTCAGTGAGGAAGTTATGTATCTAAAAGCCCTCTACTTTGTTTTGACTCAGTCCTGTGGGATTGCTTTTTAGACCTCACACCTAACAGCTAAGAATGGAAGTTTATATGAACCATGTATTTCCAAACAGAGCCCGTTTTTAACTTTTAAAAGCCTATTTTATGCCCTTGGCATGCAAGTTTATCTAAACTTGAAACCATTTCACAGTCTTCTTGCCAAGGTATAAACATATATATTGAGGCTAGGGTGAAAGCAATCTATCCTAGAAGACTTTTCTTCAGTACTCTGCTTTTAAATCTCAAGGACCTTCATAACACCAAAAGAACAGACCTGGAATAATGGTCAAGATAGAAATATCATGCTCTTCTCAGTGATGCAATTCTTGAGCTTTTCCATTAAAATGTCGCAAAGAGGGTTAGATTTAAGGAGGTTACAGAGCAATACTTTCTGGTCATCTCTTGGAAGGTACCACATAATGACTATCAAAAGGTAAAGAGCACAAGAAGATTGGGAAACTCAACAAAACCATTGGCAGGATTGCTGTAAATGGGCAGGACAGATGGAATTCCATACTCTGAGTCCCTTTAAAGAACCAGGTCATTCTGAGTAGCAACGGGGCCAGGAGAGATATTGCATGTGGTAGTAGGATTTGAGAAGTTATTTTATACTACTTTCAAGTTATTTTAATCAAGTTTTGTCACTTACTGCTGTTCTGTTCTGCTATTTGGAGCAGAAGAAAAGCGGTATTATGTATCTTAGTACAAGATGACTCAGTGTCAAACCCTAGAAAAGAACAGCATGTTGAGTTAGAGTACTGAAAGAGAAAAGACTTTGCAAATAGCAGATGAAAAGGAGTAAGCTGGATCCGGAGATTCTCTAGAGAGGGAAAGTGAAACAAACTAGTGGCATTGTAACAGAGCATTTTTAGCTTGCATAAATTATTTTTAGTATAATGGATCAAACAAAAGAAGACCCAGATGAAAAAGAAGCAGCAACTAGAATGGTATTGAATAAAATGAGCTTTCAAAAGGGAAGTCTTTGTAAAGGAAGATTCTGTGCAAACTGCTAAAATGGACTCCTAACAGAAAACAATTGGCCTTGGTTTTATTTGCCTGCAACAGAGGCTGAGGGAGTGTTGCTGATACTGTGTGAATGTGTGCACACATGCTGCATGACAGGACATGACCACGTGAGCAAGTGTTTGCCTCTTCTGGCAAGTGGATGGGGGGGGTGTGCCTACATAGTGCATGCACATGTGCAATGTTAGAGCAGATTCAAATAGAGACACTTTCAAATTGCAGAAGAAAATCTTTCAGGTCTGGGAAAAAAAAGAAACTCATGCAAACAGAAGTATATTCAGTTTTCAAATGCTGCAGTTTGACTTTGGGTTTTGTATGACCTTTCTTCACATATTGTGCTTCAAAATGCTTTATTGAAGTAATGGGTGAAGTGTATAGATGCTTTTCTCTCATGTTCATGTGTTATTATTTATTTATATAGTACTGAGTTGTACTGAAGGTTTTGAACCAAAATACAATTAAAACTGCAGAAGACGCTGAGGTGGCTGTTCTGTGGTAGCCAGAAGCCATTTATGACCTTACTGATGTGTTTTTTCTTTTAGTTTTGAATTCAAAGAATCATAGAATGATAAAGGGTTGGAGCTGACCTTAGAGATCATCTCATCCCAACCCTCTGCCATGGCCAGGGACACCTCTCCACTTAGATCAGGTTGCTCAAGGCTTCATCCAACCTGGCTTCGAACACTGCCAGGGTTGGGGCATCTACTACCTCTCTGGGCAACTTGTGCCAGTGTCTCATCACCCTCACAGGAGAAAGCTTTCTTCCTAACATCCAACCTACATTTCCTCTCTTTTGATTTATACCCATTACTCCTTGAATGTGAATCCTAATGAAGTGCACCTCTCTGGCTTCCCTGTAGCCCCTCCAAATACTGGAAGGTTACTAGGAGGTCTCCATGCAACCTTCTCCAGGCTGAACAGCCCCAACTTCCTCAGCCTGTCTTCATAGGAGAGGTGCTTTAGTTCCCTTATCAGCTTTGCAGCCTCTTCTGGAGGGCCAAGAGTTCCATGTCCAACAGTTCCATGTCCTTGTTATGCTGGGAGCACCAGAACTGTATGCAATATTTCAGGTGGGTCTCACAAAAGCAGAGTAGAGGGGCAGAATCACCTCCTTCAACCTGCTGCCACACTCCTTTGGATGTAGCCCAGGATTCCACTGACTTTCTGGGCTGTGAGCTCATACTGCAGCTCATGTTGAGTTTTTCATCAACCATCACCCCCAGGTCCTTCTCTGCAGGGCTGCTCTCAGTAACTAGTCCACCCAGCCTGTAGGTGTGTCTGGGATTGCTGTGACCCAGGTGTAGGACCTTGCACTTCACTTTGTTGACCTTCATGAGGTTTGCATAAACCCATTTCTCAAGCCTGTCAAGGTCCATCTGGATGCCGTCCCTTCCCTCCAGCTTGTGGACTGAATTGGAGCAAGTTATTTTTTATATAGTGTTATGTAAACTGAATGTGTCACTTTGTCTATTTTTTTCAGTCTGCATGCAGTGCAACCTATTTTTAGGACTGTTCTTAAACATAGTTATCCAAGTCCTGGTTAATGCTTGCAGTAGTTCTAGAGACTGGGAAGGCTGTCACTTGCCCAAATCAGTTTCTTCAGTAAGGTGAATATTCTTTCTTTGACAGTTTTTGTTCTGGACTTTAAATTGCATGTCTGCCTCCAGGAAGCTTTCCCAGATATCTCATGTTGTAAAAGTAAACAGAGGTTCTCTGTCGTGTGTTTAGTGCTGTGGAAGCACACGAGTGCCTTGCAGCCCCTCCTTGTTTGCCACTGAACAGTTTCACAGATTTATGACCAAAACATACATATCCATGTGGTTCTTAAAGCTGGTCACCAAAGTACTCTGTCAGGCTTAAGAGGCACTGGCAGAGCTTTGTATAAAGCCTCAGCTCCCTTTTCCATGGTGCATGCTGTTGTTTCCAGAGAGCTGCTTTCTGAATGGAGTGCATGCATTTCTCATGATCTTTCAATATACTGCTCTTCGTTGCATGTCAAGGGCTAAAGTGCCATTCTCCATTGCCAGGCCCTCCTTTACTTTTCCATTGTATAGCCCTTCATGGCTTGGATCTGACAGCAGACAGTGAGGATCTGCCATGTGACCAGGGCTGTGCCAGTATCTGCTGTCTATAGATGAACAATGTGAAGTAAGAGTATTTGGTATGAAGAGTCCATTTAAGAATCTGCCTGATTGTCAGGGGCTGTAAAGATGGTTTGTCTCTCATTATCAAGCCACTAAAACTCAGTTTTATATTACATCATTGCTTTTGTTTTCTCTGAACTGATGTGTAGACTGCTATTGCTCATACAGCACTGATGATGTGTCTTAGCCTTTTTGTGTTCTTACCTATTTGCTGGTTATAGGAAAGAATTAAGGTAGATAAGTGTGGCTGAGGCTTTGTACTTGGAAGAAAGTCATTTGTGCAAAGGACTGGCCATACTCCTTAGGCTGTGGCTGCCTGGTGTGCAGGGTCCAATCCTTGTGTTCTTCAGTGGGAGTAAAAGTGTTGAGCACCAGTCCGTACTGGTCAGGTGAATGAGTGGAATGAATGATGTAACTCATTAGTTTGCATGTAACCATTAGGGGAAATGACAGTTTTGATTCTAAAGGCATGAAAGAACTCTGTTCTGAGAATTTAATAGCATATATCCTAAAAGGAGGTAGTAATCTGTAATATAGGAGGGTACTAGCACAGCCTGATGACAAACTGGACAAAGCAGTGGACATTCAGCTCTACTACCTGAGCAAGGAAGGTGTAAAGCATGTTGTTATGCTCCTACAGCAGTAGCAAGGCAATAGTGAACTTGTCTCAGTCACCATTTGTCTTCTGCCTACAATTTGTCCTCATGTAGAAGTAACTTCTCCATCATTGCACAACTGCTAGCTCATTGGGTAGCTCCTGATCAGATACACTGGTCAACAAGGAGTTAAAGAGGCTCCTAACTTCACTCCTCATGGCAAGCTAGAGGGAAGTGCTCCCTGTTGTGGGTGCTCACAGCAGGACCAAACACAGGGAGGCAAGCAGGCTCCTCTGTCTGTGCTGCTCGGACAAGAGCAGCCTAACCTTGAGAGACTGATGAAGTCAAATATCACTGCAGTGTCACAGCTACCATGTCAGTTGACCTTGAGTGTCAACTGTGATGCAAAATAAAAGTGACTGGAGTGACCCGGGAGCAGTAGTTGGCTGTCATCGATGCAAATGTCCTGGTTCTCTTGAGAGCTGCAGCCTGAAAAAACTGCTAACTCTAAAAGTATTTTGGGAAGTTCTCACAGGCTAGAACTGAAGCTTTGTGTTTAAAAAAAGCAGATGATTAGAGAAACTCCCATGTTCCTCATATGATTGCTGAGATGAACTGGTGCATAGAAAGGCCATTCAACAGGAGGGATAAAAAAGGCACGTGGAAAACTATTTATCCTGTCTTTTTCCATAAAAATGCTATCTGCATGCAGCAGAGAGTCACTCAGGTGACTAACCAGATTGAAAATAAACTTGCCTCCATCCATTGGAAAATGGAGAAATAATGGGGGAAAATTGTGAAGTAGAACTATGTCATACTAGGGACTGAAATAGAAGAATGCTGTCTGCACATTTACAGAGAAACAGGGTAACCCTCATCTTGCCGGGGCATTGGCCAGCCCTGTTGTTCAGTGATATCTGTTGCTTCCCATGGCCTATTAATCTCAAAAGGGAACATAGTTATTGGCAATTTTCAGAGATTTCTTTGTCTTTCCTCAGTTTTGTGTGGCTCCAGGTCTGTCATTATCCTCAATAGCAGCCTTAGACTTTTCTGGAAATGCTGTTGTGAAGTGTCTGGACCCAGGCAGGTCCAGGTGGGGGTACCAGGCTCTACAAAGAGAGAGGAGAAGATGGTGTGTTTCAACAAAATAGTCATTTTGGTGGACGAGATGAAGCAAAGGATGGGAAATCTGTGTTATTCTTCCTGTTTTATTGATTGGGAGCTATGTTAGTGGGGTTAAATTTGCTGAGAATTGACTGCAGGAACCCTCATTTCACATGTAGATTGGTGACTGCAAGGCCAACCTTCTTAGCATCCTCTCAGAACCACCTTAGGGGAAAAAAATAAAGAAAAGGAAAAGCCCCTAAGACTATCAGATCATTCAGAGAAGTCTCTTCATTTCACCTTAGAGCAGGAAGGTTTTTCACTGTAGGAGTAGGGAATAACTTGACAGGATATCATAAAATTAGCTGCCTCAAAAAAACCCCCAACAAACCCTGGGCCAGGGGGGAAGATTTACCCCTCTATAAACTTGCAGTTGTTACTATGAGTTTATTAACCTGGCTGGGAACCTCACCACAAGGAGAGCTGGTTTACAATAAATGAACAGCAAATTGACCAAAACTAAAATGCTGAAGGAGCTTCCTGAATTCTTTGCTCCTTCCTAAATGGTGGTATTTAATGACACAGTTAGAAGGAGCTGCAGTCTCCTGAGTGCTTTAAAAATTATTCAATGTCAGGATGTACTTTTAACTCCTCAGATTTTTGTAATGCCATTTAAATTGACGTCTAGCATATGTCATTCTCTCTGAAAGGCCTCTGCGAATTTTGACCTGAAGATCTGAAGCATAATGGGTCTTTAAATAATTCCTTCAGGGATAAAGGGAGCATGGAGTCTTCCCTGGTGACTGCTGAGTGAAAGATAGTGTGGCAGAAAGCAGCTCTGAAGCAGGAAGTCCTGGTATAGCTGATGCCTGGTTTCTGTTTTCCCATAGCATCAGACTGTTCCAGCCTCTTGTTGGTAAACTTGGATGTACTGACTGTGTCAGTTGGTTTCATTATTAGCCAAGGGTTACTCTTGGCTATTGGATATTTACAGAGTCAATGGCAAAAGGAGTATTCATATGCATCATGCATAACTCCTAATGAAAGTGCATTGAAATGTGCTTTTTCACTAAATCCTGTTGTAACAGGGGCTGAAAGCAGCTGCACCAAGCACACTGAAATGACATGAGAAGATAAGAGATATCTTATCTTATCCGTGATAAGAGGACTGGAGTATCTCCCCTAGGAGGACAGGCTGGGGAAGTTGAGGCTGTTCAGTCTGGAGAAGAGAAGGTTGTGTGGAGACCTCAGAGCAACTTCCAGGAGCTGAAGGGGCTCAAGGGAAGCTGCAGAGGGACTCTGTGTTAGGAGCTGCAGACACAGGATAAGGGGCAATGGGGACAAATTGAAGGAGGGGAAATTTAGGTTAGATATTAGGAAAAAGTTTTTTCCTGTGAGGGTGGTGAGACACTGGCACGGGTTGCCCAGGGAGGCTGTGGCTGCCCCAACCCTGGCAGTGTTCACAGCCAGGTTGGCTGAGCCTTGAGCAACCTGCTCTGGTGGGAGGTGTCCCTGCCCAGGGCAGGGGGTTGGGACTAGATGATCCCTAAGGTCCATTCCAACCCCTTAATATACTATGATTCTATGATTCTAAGATGCACAAAGTGGAGTGGCCATGCATGAAGAGGAGTGACAGTCTGAGTGACAGTTATAGAAATATCTCCCAGAGGACCTCTGGATCTTAACCTGGATCTTTAAGAATTTTTAAGTGTCCCAAGGAGTGCATGCCATTTGCATTTTGAGATGATCTCTGCTGTAGGTAAGGGCATCACATGATGTTGAGGAAATGTGAAATGTTGCGAAGAGGCAGGGACAGCCCAATTTGCACATGAATAGCAGCCTGGGGATGATTAGCTCCTGAGGCACTCCGTACAGCAGATTGTACATTGTCAAAAATTCCTTTGGCCCTCAGGACTTCAGCATATCTCTGAAGACTTAGTTGCATGCCAGAGTTCTCTACCCTCTATGGAAGCATTTTTCTCAGTCTGTGTCCAGATATACTATCTACCCATTAGGGCTGTGCACTTGCCATGATGCCATATCCAGTTATTCCTTAGCTTTTCTGAAGCATCTCAGGAGCCTTTGGACAGCCTAACACACAGATTTAGTTCAAGGCCTTACCCTCAAGTAATGTCTTGATACTAACAGTAACCTTGCAATGATTTTGATTCAAACTAGAACAAATACAAATTAAAAGTGTTTCATTAAAGTGTACAAAGGCCACTGGGAAAAAAAAATAAAGCAAGAAATAAAAAGCAAGTTTCATCTGTTTATACCAGGATAACATAAAGAGTGTCCACCCTGTACTTGACTGCTGTGTTGCAGTTGCCTAATTTCAATTAATTTAATTTCATTTGAATTAAAGCAGCTCATTTCTGAGACTTGGATGTAGTCAGTCAAACATGATGATGGTCAAACTTCCATCTGACTGATAACTTGGGTAAGGGACCCCCTCAAGGTCTGCCTTGAAGGGCTATTCTTTTAGGTGCAAAGGTCTATGCCTGCTCTTAATGTGGCACTTTTTCCTGTGTTATGGGTGTAGCATATACAGCACTGTATGCAACACAAGGATCCTTATAGTTTTGCTTGTGTTGCAGATTGTGTACTAGGGGTGAGAACCAGGTGATCACTTTCTGTCTTTAGTTGAATATTATGATAAGTTCAGCTTGGCAACTCCCTGTTTTCAATCTTTAACTTGAATTTCCCAAACCAAACACTCAGTTGCAAAACAGACACTTGTAGTGTTTTCTTTTTCATGTCAAAACACTCAAGACACACAAGCAAAAATATACAAACCCAAAGCTGTGATTGTTCACATCATCTCTCAGCAGAGGAGCAGATGTTTGAGGTCCATCTGAGTTTTCACATACAAACTTGGACAAAGAAGCATAGAAAACAGGGCACACCAGACAATAGTCTCCACTTAGGAACACTTAGAGGGAAGTAGGAGCACTGAGTAAAATGCTAGTTTCATTTCTCAGGGACTTTGTGTAGGTTTTATTTCTGGTTTTTCATCATGTGAATTCCTCGTAACTGGGCTTCATTTTGCAAAACCTTTCAAAACCAAGCTCAGATAAAACTGCTCATTTTCATCCTTTTTGCGGTTTGATCGTATGAAGTTAACATATTTCCCATGGTTTCTAGCCAAAAACATTAATCTAAAGGTCATCTGAAACTCAGTAAAAATTCATGTGGAATTGGGTTTGGATTCTGGGTGTGATTCCACTGAATCTGGACTGAAATTCAGGGTTACAACAGAACCACAATGTGTAGTGGAAAACACCTGTTTCTGGTTAAATTCCCTGTCTTCTTCCTGGATATTTAACTTAACAATTTAACTAGAATTTTCTGCTTGGAAATAATAGTGAAATAACATTATGGTATAATTTCTAACACTCCTTGAGCAAAGAGAAGCAAAGGGGAAAACAAATCTTCTTCACAAGAACATGAAACAATTCCTGGGTTTTTTTCCTTCCCTTTGTTCTCTGCTGCTGTGTTGTTTTCTGACTACAGGGGAAAGTTTGTGCAACATAAAATGCACTTTATTTCTATATTTTGAACATTTGGTGCTCAATACTATTTGTCTCTGAGTGTTAGATGCTACCACTGGATGACATAATTAGGATAGACCTTATTTTCTGTTGTCATCTCAATGAAACTTGGCAGTCTTAACTGAGGTGCATCTCAGCAGGATAAGTTAGCTATTGCCCAGGAACAACTGTGCCAGGATTAGTGCTGGTAGGTGCTGATGTTCTGGTCCCCATTCATCAAAACACTCCAGGAACACAGAAAATACCCAAGTAACCTCACGGCCAACAGAAACTGTACCCCTAGGTCAGAGGGATGTCCTTGGCTGTATTGAAATTTGAATGCTGAGTGACTTGGAGGATAAAACATTGGCTGTTTTTGTTTATGTGCATAGAGAAAAAGCTGATGAACAACTGCAAGTCGGATTGAATCAGGATGGAATAAATGCAATTTTTAGAGGCACTTAGGATTAATGCTGCAGCTCAGTGCTAAAAAGGCCCTTGAGCAGTGAGGGAGCAGCTTAAGCATTGAATGCAACTCCTGTCTGAGTAGTGACAAAGGCTCTCAACTCCTCCGTGCTCCTTCGCTGCCTGATCCCGTTGCATTGGCTCTGGTGCTCTTCTGATCCTTTAATGAGCTGATTCACCCTGCTCAGACTCTCTGCTTTTCCTTTTAAAAAAATAATAATCATAATAGAGAGAGGAGTTGCAGATAGGGAGTGAAAAGGAGGAAGGGCCTTCTGGGTGAGTAAATATCGTCAGCTTGCACTTCAACATAAATGTTTGAATTGGGTAAATGCTTTTAGCTGAAAGCTGCCTTTGACTGAAACCAAATGAAACTGGAATTAATTGTTTTAAGATGACAAAGGATTTAAGGAGACTGACCTGCCTGTAGTGCTTTTCTCATGATCTTGATTATCTTTTAACTCGGGAATGCTTGCAGTGGTCACATCACTTTTCATTTCACATCAGACCTCTAAGAGCAAAATTTGCCTTCAGTTCACTGTCAGTTGCATGTTTTTGCTAAGGTACTACTTCTGAAAACAAAAAGAAAAAGGTTCTGGAGTGATATATACGGCTGAAAGTTTCCCCTGAGTGCAAATAAACAGAATATATCTGTGATCTACCTGTTGATAACAGCTTTGCATCCCCCAGGATTCAGCTCTTCAGTCTTGGGACAACATGTGCAGTGGTGTTGCCTGTAGAGAATTTCTGTCTGTATATTACTTTCTCAAAATAAATTGGGGATATGAAAAGCTTCTCAAACCCCAGCTGTGTCCCAGTGGGAATGAACTTAGCAGTTCCTCATGACACAGCTTATGGTTTTGAGGGGAAAATCCTGCTCCCAGTGGAGTTATGTGCCATGTATGCAATGGGAATTCAACAAAAGTGCTTTGATAAGACTGGTACACTCAGGGAAAGCAAATCTGTGCTTGGAACAAATTCCATTCATTTCATCCTCTGCCAGTACAGTCTGTGCTGCTAAAACTTATCTTCTGCCCGTGTAACTGTGCCTAAATAAAGGTTTCTCTCAGGCTGAGTGGGAATGTCACCACCACACAGTCTTGGTAATTTGGCTGTACTGGCAGAGATGTGTGGAACAGCCATCTGCACCGGGATGCTGGCCAGACATCAGGGAGATGTAAATGACAGTTTGCAGTTTATGGGATATCAAAGAGAACACGCTCAGAACAATTTGTCCCCACGTCCATGCCATCATTTTACGTAAAAACCAATGCTTTTGTTTAAACCCATGGTTTCGTGGCTGCCTTAAATTAGTCTAGATGTATGCACTGCTGCCAAAGGGCATGTAGCTCTGGATCTCTCAGTGGCTCTTGCCAGCTTCAGTGCTGAGGAATACACACAGTGCTGGTAACTTGGTGAGCAGCTACAGTGCAAGCTGCAGGTTGTGCCCTGGGTGGGGAAAAAGGCTGGAGCTCCAGGCAGGAGGCCATGAACTGGCACCAACCCTTTACCTAACAAAGGACATGGGGACCTGACATGCTGGCCAGGTGAAGGGACACTCAGGCACAACAGGAGCCACTGACTCACTGGGAAGACCCCAGACTACAATGCATTTAGGCTGTAAGGGCATAAAAGCCCAGGGATTCCTTTTTTTGGAGTCCCTCCTTGGAGGCACCAGCTCGAGCTGTTTCTACTCAGCTGTCACTGCAGCATGATTAAATTGTTTTAAGGATCCAGATGTGTGAGACTTTGCTATGGGAAAGCTGAGGTCGAGCCAGTGAGGGAAACCTGTCTGACTCTGGGAGTAGGGGGTGATGTTGTGGTTTAACAGAGTCTAACAGGTCACTGGAACCACCAGCTGGGAAGGGACTTTGGTCCCAGCAGTGACAATCTGGGGTGGTGCAAGTGTGACTCCCAGAGTGGTCAGCCAGGAAACTTTCCTTAACATCAGACTAGTTGTACATCTTCAGTTGTAGCAGTAGTTAGCAAGACAAAGTGTAAAATGGACTGGGAGACTGACCCAGAAGTTTTCCCATCAGTTCTTTTCATGTCCAAGTAGTGTTCCTGCTGCAGCTTCCCAGACAAGCTGTGTTGGTACAACTGCAGGTCAAGGATGAGCTGGAAATGAGCAGTTAGAAGCAAAAACTCTTTAAACTGGTGCTTGCACTGAGACAAATGGCCACAGCACAAGGTTTTTGGCTCTTTGCATGAGTTTCAAGAGTTTCTTTCTTCTGTGCTTGCTCCACGTGGACAAATCCAAGGCTGCTTGTTATATTGTTTACAGCATTTCTGTGCTGACTACCACTGACCTTGTGTGAATGAGTGCAGATTGGCTGTCATGTGTGTGAGTGCATGATCAAACAGCCATCGTAAATGTAATACCAAATGTCAGGAAGATTTAATCATATGAGGTGAAAGATCTCCCACTAATGATACAACCTAATCACAGGATGCTGTTTTGCATGCATCACTGTCAAATGCTCTAATAGTTTTAGTCAGTAGGTATTTCAGAGATTTCAAGCTGCTTGTGATTAAAATTAGTACAATTACACTAAAGGAATGAGATTTGTTCTGGGTGCCCTAAGGCACATTTAGGAAAACAGAACTAAATTTCTTGTATAAATGATACAAATAAACCTAAGACAAAGTTTCTTTGAATTCTTATGTCAGTATTGGTCCCAGTGACTTCATGTGTTTTCTCTGCTGGTTTGTTTGCTTCTCTTGTATGTTGTCAAAGAAAATCCTTCCCTTTGAAACACAGACTTCAGAACATAAAAATAGCATGCTGGCCAAAAAGAAAGACAAGTTTTACTGGTGAAAATACTCAGAAAAGGATATGAAGCAGAGATGTGCATTTTTTCCCACTCTATTATTGAGAATATGTTTTTGTTATTCTTCCTGGAAAAAGCAGAACATCTTCAAGACTTTTCCCCAACACCCCTGAATGTTTACCAAAATTGGCAAGTTAACCGGGTCTGTACTGATTCAGACTAAGGCCACAGAGTTTGAGGTGCAGTATGATTCCTGCCACGCTGACACCCTCCTGCCCAAATTCTGATGGCATTTTTAGGTAAGAACCCCTGTCAGGTAGCAGCAGTGGATTAATTTGTAAGCCTTGCCCACTTGAGGTCAGGAAAGAAGTCTTTATAAGAACCTTGTCTAGTCTTTTTATCACTGCTAACTTCCTAACACCAGAAGAGTACTAATGGACAAGAATACAGAGGGAATGTCTGTCTTCTCTGTCCACTGCAGAAATGCTTGGAAGAAAGGTCAAGGGAATAGTCTCCAAAATAGTAAGCAGCCTGGAAGAATAGAGGAGAAAAGCTGCAGCTGCTGCAGAAATGGGGCCAGGACAACTTGGGACTGTGTCAGACAGAGCAGTTCATGGGGAACAGCTCTTGCAAGAACTTAGAAGCTGTAGAAGGTTGATTTGTAGGGCTAGCAAGAAAAGCAAAGCAGTCTATATATTTCCATTCAGTCCAGCTGAAGGCAAGAATTCCTGTGTCAAATAATTGAGGGCATAAGAGAGAAAAACAGATTCTGGTCCTCTGAGACTCCCCTTGAAAAGACTAGGTGCACAGTTCCTGGCCTCAGTTCTTTGCCTTGATGTTAAGACAATGTAGGTTCTCTTGACTTCAATTTGAATTTCCCAGCAACTGCTATTTTTCTGGAAATCTTAGCTCCCAGAACCATCTACTACATGAGAATTTTAATTTACATATTAGTTTTGTTTTTTCTGAAGCAGGAAAGTAATTCAAAGTCTCCAAAGCCTCAAAACCACAAAGTTGACTAGATACATGTTTTAAAAATTGATTAGGAAGAAAAAGAAATAATTTTTATTTTCCCCATCAAGATTTGCTTCTGCTTCTTGGGAATCTTCCTTATTTTTGACTGGTTAAAGGTAGAAATGTTGGGTTTAGCTCCAGTTTCCTTGTATTAAGGAACATTTTGTCTGATTTTGGCTCACTTTCTCTAAGGCATTTGGCATTGCTATTTCACAGTTAATCATAAGTTTCAGCCCATGGTGCTTTTGCATTTCTCAGAATCTGTTTCTCTTATCAGTTCCACTTCCCTCAACTTTCTTTTAACTCATTGGGGATTTATCAGACCATAGTCTGTCTTGCTTGCAGAAATAATTAAGAAATCAGCTGACAGACTTCCCTCCTCGAAAATATTTCCATGGTTTCATGACTATGAGTTCTTTGTTAGGAGGCTCTGGGGGTCCAAGCATGTTTGTGTGGCCAGGAGAAGGTGTCAGGGGCATTGGCTGGGAAGTTGAGGTGCAGGGCAGAGGCGCATGCAGTAATGCTGTGATTTATGAATAGTACTTTGAATTTTGATAAATCTTATGCATGGGATAAAAATTAGAACCTTTCCATTGACTTCCACAAATTTCTGCAAATTTATACTAGTTGAAGACATGGCTCAATGACTGGACAGCAAAATTCAGCTTATTTAGCTACATCAGCTGCTGAAAATAGCTCTTGCATGTTTGCCTGTTGCAGTAGGTATTTGGGGTTTGGTGTTTATTATTGTTAATTGGCTTAGGGTGGGTTTGGCTTTCTTTTGTTTGTTTTACTTTACTATGAGTTCTCAAAAATATTTCATTCAAGTTATACCTGACAGAAAGTTCAGTTCTCAAACTATGGTAGTTGAGTGGGACACGTTTTGGGATAGACACCATGTTTTGAAAGACCTCTCCAGCCCAGTTTGGGTACAAATTGAGAGGGGAAATTTAGGTTAGATATTAGGAAAAAGTTTTTCCCTGTGAGGGTGGTGAGACACTGGCACAGGTTGCCCAGGGAGGCTGTGGCTGCCCCAACCCTGGCAGTGTTCACAGCCAGGTTGGATGAGCCTTGAGCAGCTTGCTCTGGTGGGAGGTGTCCCAGTTCATAGCAGGGGGTTGGTACTAGATGATCTCTAAGGTCCATTCCATCCCCTAAAATTCTATAATTCAATTATATATGAAAATCATAGCATCTTATTTAGTTAAAATTCCTGACAGTTAAGTGCTGTCATGACGTTTTGTAATTGCAACTTTCTTAGGAGAGCAGATGTTCTTAGTGTCCTGTGACTTGCATATTTGTATGTTCTGTCCCCAGTGAAGTTTCTGCCTTGTGGATTAGGGCAAAAGGGATAATGCATTCTAATCCTCGAGCTTTGGATTTAGAGAGTAAGGTAAAGCAACCTGGAGATTGCTCTTATTTAAGCTAGTGACTTTGTTACAAGTAAATATTCTCCATATGCACAGCATAAAGGCACAGTTGGATAAAAGCTAATCCTTCAATATTCACTGTATTGTTAGCTAGGCAGAACTAAACTGAGATTGTTCTCCAACATTTGTGAGCTGCCTCACTGGTTTTGGTGGAGTTGCTCCTGCCTTGCATAGTAACATCCCGATGGTAAAAGGTGAGACCAAAGTGTTATGTGGATAACATGTAACCTCTTTTGACCTGCTAGCCACACTCCTTTGGACGCAGCTGGATCATATAGGTTGTCATTTCAGCTCTCTCCCATGACCCAGTAACATCCTTTAGTTTCATTCACTAGGTTGGAGAAAGGAGGTATGTTGATGTGAAGATGAAGGAAGCTCCTATTTGCTTTATGTCTTTAAAATCACACTGGCTTAAAACAAAATCTTACATTTGTTTCTGTAATAGAAATACTTAGAAGGTGGGTGGTGGTGGTGGGTGCCAAAATAGTCCATGTACTTCATTAACAAGTCACCTAGCCCAAAACAGCCAATCTAAATCAAGGATTAAAAAAAATAGACATTTTGTCCCCAATTTACATAATTTATAGAGTTGTTTAAATACTTTTCAATGAGAAGTTTGCTCTGGCTGGGAAAGCAAAGAAGGAAGTAAACACGATCTGCAACAGTCTGCTCTCAATGTGGTGTGCAGTTTAGCAGCTGTTCTCCTTGACAGTGTAGTCTGAACCCATCATTTGTGATGCAAAAACAAGTTGCAGTTTAGTTAGAAGCATTAAGTTCACGTGTATTTGGTGGCTGATGTGTTTTTCGCTCAGGGTTCTGTGTAGATCGTCCTTAGTGCTGGATTAAATATGTGCAGTTGACAAGTAAAAGGAGAATCTTCCACATCTTCAGCCTTAAGAACTGAGTGTGATCTTCCTGAAATGCCAAACAAACTCCTCCTGCTTTTCTATCCACACCACTAATTACAGGATTCTGTGTGCCAAGTCTTTGTCAGGGCGAGTCTTCTGTCTGTGCCCTAGGTGAGTTCTTCATGGTGATGTAAATATATGCTCAAAACATTTGCCAAGTTTTGGGGTTTTTTTTTCTGAAGTAAATGGATACAAAATATTATTTAAAGTTTGTTAGCAAACTTGTACTGCTGTATAATCTTACTTAAACCCTGGGAGTTTGTGGGAGTGTGACAGTCTGTCAGGGCTCCCCAACATTTACATTTCAGCCACCAGCACTCCAGGAGCTTGATTAGAGAAATGCATTAGCCATATCAATTGTGGCACCACTTGGTTGTCTTTGACTCCAGTTCATATTGAAGTTCCAGCAGACTCCAAAAGTCTAGGGGTTATCCTGGAGTCTTCTCTGGTACTTCTCCCCAGCTGTGGTGTACAGCACATTTGTTACATCTTGCCCATCAGGACTGCAAGATATGGATTGCATGGATCCATCTGCTTCCCTCACCTCCGAACTGCTATTGATATAATTTAGTTAGAAGAAAAAGAAAGGGTTTTTTTCCCCAATAGATGCTGGTATTTGAATAAAGCTTTTCCTCTGCAGTCAGAGTTAGTTCAAAATACCAGCTTTCAAATACCAAATATTCTTTCAGAGAAGAAATTTCTGTTGTTTAAACACATGTTTTGGGAATTTCAGTTCAAAAGGAAAACAGGCAAAGTGGTTGCATTTATAAGAAGATTTTGTTTCCTCCTGGTTGCTGCCAATATTATCCTTTAACACATGGATTTTATCTGTGACAGTTATTCCCAGCTTTTGAGAGGTCAATAGTTGAGCCTGATGGAAGAGGCTGTCTTTGGGTCAATGAAAATTATCTGGGAATATATGGATACCAACTTCTCTGCCACACTAATTGTCAGAGTTCTTACAGCATGAACCAGCCCTGTGCTGTCTGCACTGATGAGGAACTGCCTGGGTACGTTGTTTGCAGTGTGGGATGCTGAATGCTGCTCAAAGAGGAGTGGGTTGAACTTAGTCCATCACTTTCATAGTCATCAGGTAACTTGACAAAAAAGGGTAGGAACTTGCATTAGGAAAAACTCAGCTTTCCTGCCATAGCTACTGCAAATCTCTGTTGTGATCTCACACGGATTTTAGGTCAGTGATAGGTTGCATTCCACCCAGCTGAGGTTGCAATGTTTCAATAATCATAGAGTCATAGAATTTTAGACTTAGTCCATCACTTTCATAGTCATCAGGTAACTTGACAAAAAAGGGTAGGAACTTGCATTAGGAAAAACTCAGCTTTCCTGCCATAGCTACTGCAAATCTCTGTTGTGATCTCACACGGATTTTAGGTCAGTGATAGGTTGCATTCCACCCAGCTGAGGTTGCAATGTTTCAATAATCATAGAGTCATAGAATTTTAGTGGTTGGAATGGACCTTAGTGATCATCTAGTCCCAACCCCCTGCTATGAACTGGGACACCTCCCACCAGAGCAGGTTGCTTAGGGCTTCATCCAACCTGGCTGTGAACACTGCCAGGGTTGGGGCAGCCACAGCCTCCCTGGGCAACCTATGCCAGTGTCTCACCACCCTCACAGGGAAAGAACATTTTCTTAATATCTAACCTAAATTTCCCCTTTGGGGAAAATAATGTGTTCAGATAACTTAGCAATTACCCAATGTATCAAGTCTTTGTTTCCTCTCACATACCTGTTCTGGAACTCTTTGGTAGAGGCATTCCTTCAGCTCTTCAGCACTCCTAGTAGGTGTGCTGCCTTTGTAAAACAGCCTCATTGTCCCTGAGAAACTGTTTTCTTTCCCACATGCCTCAGAGCAAAGCACATATTATTCTGCTTGTAAGGAATGTATCTGCTTTGCATGAACTGAAGATATATTCAGATCATACCTATGCAAATAGATTCCCCTTCAGAAATTTGATCCTGAGCTCTGTGAAACCAATGTAAATAAAATACTGCCTCTCAGATTCAGGATTTGAACAGCAAGACCTGCTCATGGTCAGTATTTCTGTGTTCAGTTTAGCTTTTGATACTCTAAGGAGTTTCCAAACGTATTTTGGTTTTTTTGGCAAATGCTGCTTCCAGCTAAGCTTGGCTGTTATTTCTAAATTCTGACCTCCAAAATCTTCAAATCTCCTGTTGTAAAGCTGCTTACCTTTTGTCCACAAACATTATTGTATAACAACAAGTGGAGAATTCTGCAGGCTGTTTCACCTGGTGGCACAGTTCCCTCAGCCTTGCATGGGTATGTGTACTGCAGGGATATTCCTCTGAGCAATCCGAAGATTGCTTGATAGTGTTTCTTTGCTTCTTGCATTGCAATTCTAGATGTTATCAAATTCAAAACATATTTGAACTTTCTGGTAAACAGATCATGGCCCAGTTCCATAAAAGCTAGCAACAGTGTTTTTAGATGCTCAGGGACAAATTCACGTGGAAACACTGATACCTTTGGAATACTCTCCTTCGTTTCTGCCACCATAGAAGGGCCTGCCAAATTCTATCCCTGGATAGTGGAATTAATAAAATCTTATGAATAAAATTAGTAACAGCTATTCTAAACCCTAAAGCATAATCTTTCTAGGCTCAGTACTTTTTATTTGATCCCTGGATTTACATGCCTGTAATCTAGATGGTTCTGACAGGATCATACAGTCTGTAGATCTGGGTTTCCTTCAGCAGGTTGTGCTTTCCCAGTTTGAAACTCTTCCTTGGAAGGTGAGAATCCATAATCCACCTGCCATCTGGTCACACAAGATTTATGATGCCTCCCTGAAGCTTGTGTCCTTTTGCTAAATCCATTTAGCTGTCAGAGGTGAACTCTGAAAAATAAGGTGAGGAGTAAAGGGTACGAGAAGCTGTTGTACTTCAGTCCTAAGCAACCTTGGAAAGTTTTGGATGTATGCAAAGCTGTTAACTCATTAATTTACTCTTTATATTTCTGGAAGCCTTAAGACACCTCAAGATTCTAGGGATAGATGAGCCTATATCAGCTTCAGAATAGGAGCTTAGTCTGCACTGTGGTTAGTTACTGTAACAACAGCAGTTGCAATCCAAAACAAAGGGAACTTGAGAGTGAGAGGAGTTTTCTTATAGCCTCCAACTATCATAGCTAGAAGGGTGAGATCTGAAAACCCTGCTGAAATTCTTTGAGGTCCATATGTTACTTGAGGGGGCATTAGAAAGAAGCACCTGTTCCTAGCTGGAGGACTTGCTAAAGCACCTTAAGCCTGCACACAACAATCTGTATCCAGCCCATATGTTGGCACATGTAGCTTTAAGCTCCTGGGGGAAAATGAGGTTGTTGAGATGGGGGAGTTCTTTGCCCAGTATGATTTTGAAAGTTGCTTTTTTTTCTGCTAGTAAATTTTTCCATAGCTTTTTGTGGAGTAAGTGTATTTTGTAATCAGTGTAGTATTTCATCAGTTCCTCTTTCTATGTGCATAGCAGTAACTTGTGGTGAAGGCAACTGGCATGGGAATTACAGGGGTTATTGGGAGGCAGTCACTGATGGAAGACTGAAGAGAAACAGTCAGTACCTCAAGAGAAAGTACAGTTCTTCTTGGTGCTGACATGTGCAGTGTCACTAGCAAAGCAGCTGGCCATGTCCACCCCCAAGTAGGGCTGGAAGGCACAGACACTGAGCAAAACAGAACCCCTGAGAGCTCACAGCTCTGGTCATGACTCCTTCAAAACCAGATTCATCTCCCAGGTGTTGTTCCATTTCCTGCATGTCCAGATTGCCCCTTTGGCATTCCTGAAGAAAACTGCCTTAGCTAAAGGACTGAGTGTAAAGCCTATAAAGCATTAATTGATTTAGAGTCATTAAGCTTCACCCTATCTCACATCCTCAGAGCCAACCAATGTCACAGCATCACTGTGGCAAAGAGAGTGTGCTGTTCAGTCTAGACCTGGGTGGCAGGAATAAAACTTTCCCTTCGTGCCCAAAACACAAAATTTGGGAGCAATTGAACTGAAGGAAGTGAGAGAGCTTTCAAAGGAAGTCTGTGGTGAAATGGTAAAACTCAAGCAAAGCAAGTATGTGATATCCAGAAGGGGTGAGGACACTTATTGGATCCACATGTCACAACAAAGAGCAAGAGAAAGAAATCTGCCTAAATGTGGGCAGATAGAGCTGCAGCATTAGGGATACCCACCATGTCTTTCACACAGGTCCTCAACCCCCAGAAGCAGGAATTCTGCTCCATCTCTCTAGGAACTCCCTCTAAGTGCTCTGAAGCCTTCATACAACCCCTTAGCCAGAAGACTTCCCCAGTGTGTTCTGCAGACTACAGGCCATTTTAGCTGAGGGAAGATATCTGATTGCTACAGAATATAAATTCTAGTCAGGATTCAGCTGCTTCCTATTGCTGCTTTTCTTTGCTTTTTCTCTCTCATTACTTCCACAGGGCTACACATGGTCTTAGGAAATTACTGGAGAGCATGAGCCTGTTAGAAGCAGAGAAATCACCTCTTCTGTTCTGTGGTTCTATTGTAGCCAGGAATTTCAGAGTTCCCTCCTTGCATGTTGGAAATAGTTGTAAGTGAAAGACTCAGTGTTCTGTTGCAGAGTACCTTATTCTTTTATGAGGTGATGCAGCTTTTTACATTAGCTCCAGAATACTCATCTCCAGTTTTTGTGCTTCAGGAATGGTTTGTCTGTCTGCTTTTCTGTACCAGTAATGACCTGTCAAGGCATGAGGCAGAGAAGAGTTGAGACTTTGTTTTCCCCGTGGAACTTTCTCAGAAACATCCTACCTAATTCACTTTGCTGATAATTAGTGGATTAGTAGCCAAATTTTATGTTATTAGCTTATATTAATAAAATATATATCCCAAATATACTGTTTTATGAGCCTCTGCACCTCTTGGCCTTGCTGCACATGCCACAGAAAACCAGTTAGCTCAATTTAGAGCTACTGAAAAGTACCTCAGAGAAAAAGATTGCAGCTTTTGGAGTTGCTTCCATTATTCTTGAACAAGTGGAATAGCATCATTTTTTCACATGCTGCATGAATTTTAAACTCAGAAACATCTATGTAACTTGAAATTTCATTGCCCTTAATACCATTTTCACCAAGCAAAGTTACTGCAAATGGAAGTGTTTATAAGTACAGTCAATTAAAGGAACCTTTGAAAAATCTCAGCCAGCAGATTATATTTTTATTATTTTAAAATTGCTTTTGAATAAGCTAATGTGTTACAATTAATAATTCCATAGGAATTCCACCACATTATAGTTCTGTATCTTTGCTGCAGAATGAGAAGATTTTTCTTGCTTCTGAAACAGTAGCTGAGCAGTAGCTATTTCACAGTTATGCAGTAATAACACATGGTGGTGAAGGAAGGAGGGACTGGGAAGTGTATGCAGAGAATCCTGTTATCCAAGACAGTGTGGTAAACTCTCATGCTGGACACAAGCCAGACTTGGAAATGTGCACAAGGCAGAAGGAGAACTCCCAGGAGTTATCTGTCTTCTGTGAGCAATAAATTACCCATTATCAGGTGGTGTGGGGTAGAACCTCATGGTCCTTGTCTTGAGCTAGGTTATCATGTTCAAGAGTTTGTGATCTGTGACCCTCTGTCTCTGGAAGGGAAGATGTCATTAGCAAGTTGGCCTCGAGTTCAGCTAGAGCTTAAAAATGCTTAAATGATTCATGGGTAGGTGTTTTCCTGACACTGACACCTAGTTCTGACAACTACAGATAAGAAAGTGTCTTAACAGAGAAATGATTCCTTGAGCAGTGTGTTTCTGATGAAGCAACTGAGCACCCTCAGTTACTGCTTCTGCCAGGACCTGGCTGTCCACCCCTGAAGGAGAAGGATGTGGAAGCCATGGGCTTCCTTCCCCTATGGATTATTAATTTCTGACTGTGTTAACAGTGAGTTGTAATCTCTAAAGAGTGTTTGGGCTAATTAATGTGCTGGATTAAACTTTAATTCAACTTTATCACCTATTTCTTGTTGTTTGAGTAGGATAATTTGGGGAATTATGTCCCTTTGCTTCCGTTGAGTGAGTATTTTTATCTCCCTTTTAAAACAGATCAATTTGACAACTTTAGAGTAATATAAAAAATAATGTTTGTAAGGCCTTGATCAGAAGGGAACTATTTGCATACTGCTATAGGTCATGATTTTTATACTAAAGATTTGTGCTTACCTTTGAGTAAAAGACTTGAACAACTATTAAATTGTATGCGTACAAGTAGTAGTGCCCCCTTGGATGAATGCAGCAAAACCCCTAAAGCTTTCTGGGTTACTTCTGCTTGGTCTGATCATTGTTTCAAGCTCATTTCTGGCTGTTCCTATGGAAAGTAGAGCAGCCTGGAGTATGATGCTCCTGAGCTGTAGGTGATGGAAAAGCCATCTCTGTAGTGAGTGGTGATGGGAGCCTTTCCCTGCTCAATTTAGTTAAAATCAGGCACAGCTCTTTGAGATGTGGAGTATGGTTTTGGTTTCTCTGCCTTCCAAAGAACACACAAGATGTTTCATGGCAACTAGGACCAGCTGCTGGAGTCATGAATTTCTATGAAGGCATTTCTGGCAACCACATGAAATAATGCCTTCAGTCGACATATTGGCTCTCTGAAGTAATTTTTATATCATCAGAGCTACAGATGGGTGATTTGTTGCAGCACTGGCTGACATTTAAAGTTATGAGCTCCTACAACAAAAGGCTCTTCTACTTGTCAATGTTTTCAAGTTTGCAGTTTCTCTTCCGCTCAGGATGATGGTTGTACATAGAACTATGGAAGGGAGAGGAGGAGAGAATATTCTTACACCCCACAGACTCAGTTGTAATATCAGTCTTAACACCAGTTTAATTTCTTTATTTCTTACTACTGGCTCTAGCTTCTAACTTACTGGAATTCTTCACACTCATGGCTACTTTGAAAAGGCCTCTAAAAGTGACTGTCACCAAGAGTTCACCCTTCAGTGAGTGACATCTCAGCCCAAATGAGCCCATATTATGCCATTCAGCAATACTAGGACAAGTTTTGTATCCCTTTATATGCACCACCTGCAAGATTTCAAGACTCAGGATGGGAATATTTTAAGTGCTCTAGCAGAGATTGTGTGCAGGTAGATAAAATCAAAATTTATTCTGTAGAGTGCAGGCAACACTTGGTAAATGCTTCTGGAAAGAAATGCCACAGGAATTGAGCCAGTAAGTTCATTATATTATGGTCGTTCTTCTCCATGATCATACAATCATAGAATTTTAGGAGCTGGAATGGACCTTACAGATCATTTAGTCCCAACCCTCTCCCATTGGCAGGGACATCTCCCACCATACCAGGTTGCTCAAGGCTTCGTCCAACCTGGCTTTGAACACAGAGTCCCTCTCTGGCTTCCCTGGAGCCCCTTCAGCTCCTGGAAGGTGCTCTGAGGTCTCCACACAACCTTCTCTTCTCCAGGCTCAACAGCCCCAACTCCCTCAGCCTGTCCTCACAGGGGAGATGCTCCAGTCCTCTTAGCAACTTTGTGGCCTCCTCTGGACCTGATGCATATTGAAATATGAAGCCTGTGATTTTCACCTCAAAATCTATGGCATTGTAGAATACCATAATCCCCAGAGTAAGTTCCTTCTTCAAGTTAAAGAACTAAAACTACTGAGTGATTATTCACAGATGATATAACCACTACCCTGCTTGGCCAGCACTGGTTTTATTTCAAGGAGCTGTGTCCTGTTGATGCTCTACAGCTCATCTGGATGTTGTGAGGTGTGGTTGCAGTTGTAAAGGATGCTCATGGATGTTTTGCTAACTATTAAATCTGGGTCAGGAGGTATTTTTTGATTTCTGGTTCTATTTTTTGAAAGCACTCTGAACTGTGTACAAGATGATGCACGCAGAGTTCCCTTTGGAATCGTGGATTGTCTGACAGCTACATAGAAATAAGCTGGGTTTGCACTGAAAGACTTGTCCTGTAGGAAACTAAAGAAGGGGAACAGGAGCATAGAAGGGAAATTATGCACTTATAGCTACAGAAAGCATTGCTGACAGAACCAGGAAAACAATTACTCATCATCTTCTCTAGTTCATCAGTGCTGGTTGACAACATTGTCTCCAAGGTTTCACGAAACATGTTTTCCTTTGCCCATGTTTCCTGACAGACACACACACCATTCAGTTGTGGCTTTCTGCAGTTCTGATTTATATCTTCTGCAGAGTGGACAAAGCCTGTGATGTTTCTAAAACTGAAGTCCTCTAATCTGTTAGATACTCTAGGAAAACAGGGTGACATCACCTACATGCCTTTGCTTTTGAAGCTGCTCAGTAGAGGTTTGAGGTTTTTCTATGTGGGTGACCCAAGGAGTTTTAGCAGACTTTCAGCCATTTGGATTTCATACTATTCATTGCTGGTGTTCTTCCTGTTTGATTACAGCCCAGCTACACAGAGCTTAAACTGCAATAGAATGGTTTAGTGAAAACTGAACATAATGACCTCTGATTTCCTCTTAGGAACTATAATCCCCCTTAATTATTTTCTGCATCCTGGAGTTTTGCTGTTACTTTTGTGGTTGGATTTCTTTTTTTAGCCAGTTCCCCTGGTTTATCCAAATGCTCTCCCATCTTCCCTTTTCGGAATCATAATATTTGAAGGCACTTCTTAAGAAGTGGAAACCTTCTTAGAGCTTTGTGCCACCTTAGTCAGAATACTTTTCAGGATGACCTCTAATCTATGTGAGTGAGTAACTGAAACAAGGCTCATATGTCCCAAGGGAAGGAGAGCTTGGAAATGGGAGCCAGCATTGACTGTTCAGCAAATGACAAAACCCTTTTGGCTTTGTTCACGTCAAACATTTGTGTTTGCCAAGAGAGGCAGAAACTTCTGCATGACTATTTAGAATGCCACCTGCTCATTTAGCATTATGAATTGCATCTAAGCCTACTGTTAAATTAATCCTGTCCTCAAAGAATGGTTATTAATTTTGCAGGAGGAAGTACTCTCTTACACAGATTATCCCCAGCAATCTGTACATACTTCTTAGCTTCTTATTTCTTCCCTATGCTGGAAAAGAAAGGTATAGGCCTTGCTGATATATAGTTGACTATTTGACTAATGGCTAAAACTCAATGTTATATTGAACCTCTCTAGATGGAATCAAATGGAAATTGTATTGTGAAAATATTTTATTTACTTTGAAATATGAAATAGAAATCACTTTTAAAAATATAAATCACAAAATCTTTTTTCCTACATGATCCAAAGCAAACCACATTAGATCTGTTTTGCCAACTGCACTTTCCTGTGCCTAAAAAAGGCCTAATCCATAGGCTCTGAGAGGTATGAGGATGGACAACACCTAGAACCTCCCCCTCTGCCTCTTCTTTCTCCCATATACTTGACAGAGGAGCTGAAATACCTTGACGTAAAAATAGGATTATTTTAAGTGTCTTTTTGAGCCTTAAATATATATTTTGGTCATATATACATGATTCTTCCAATAACCATGGAACAGGCAAAACCAAATGAAGGACATGTTAGACTTTTTAGCTTTCTAAAAATTTCTTCCAGTGCAAGGAAGCAAATATTTTCATAGTATAACCTTCCTGATAAAATCTTTGGGGCTGGCAAATTGAACTGAATTGCTGGAAAATGGCAGGACAATTCTGGCTTTCATTGCAATATGAAAGGTGAGTACAGTGTTGCCCCAAAACCCCATAAAGACTGGAAATTGTGGCACTGCTGATTTCTGGATTGTTTTCAGATGCTTTCAGAATAACTTCTGCATTTAAGTGTTGTTGTGTTTCTGAATTCTGACACTGGGGCTGTATCACTGTTTAAGTAAAAAAAAAAAAAAATGATATGGGAATTAATTTTAAAAAAAAAGAAGATAAACCTCCACAAAGCCATAATTAGATTCAGAACCTCTCTTGTTTTAAAACCAGTCTTCTTATGGATTTCTTCTCTTTGCCTGTTGTGCAGTGATGCTCACCTAACACTAAGGACAGAGGCAATAGGAAACCCTATGTGGCTGAGGTTGTGCTCTGATAAAGTAGTACAGCTCAGCTGAGTAGATGACAACAGAGCAATAACATTTAAACACTGCTGTAAATCTGAGGAAGAAAAGGCACTCTAGTGTCCTCCTTTCAGCCCGTGTCCTACCTACCTGTACTCGTGTGCTCCATCCATTTACTGTGTAAATGTTTAACGTGACTCTCTCAAGCCGACTCTTACTAACCTTGAGTGTGTGCATAACAGTTTGCAGAGTCTGAATCTTGGTTTTTGGCAGAGTGACTTTCCTTTCTACTATGGTCTAAGGGGGGGAGAGCAAACTGCCACTGAATGCTACTGAACTGACAGCAGATCAGAGCTGCAGCCCATCATGGGTGTAAAAGTTTGCTACCTAAACCATATGTAGGCAAGAACTGAAGCATTCATGACTTATTCTGTTTCATGAACGGCTGTTTTGAAGCCATTTCTGTTACATGAAATAGCCTTTAAACAGTTTTCAAATGACTGTTGCTTTGCTTAATAAAATGAAACCCTGAAGAGTCAAAGGGTGTCAGTACGAGCTAATAAGGATTGTTTCCTTTGAGACGTTGGGTGTTCATTTTCTGCCCATTGACTCCATGTCAAGTCTTTGCAGTTACAGAGAATAACAGCAGCAAAAGCATCGTTAGGAACAGGTTATATCCTCTACCTCCCCATTTTGGTTTTCTCAGGAAAGGAAAGATTTAGCAGATCTGTGCAGGAAGAGATGCCTACCCAACAGACAGACACAGCCAGTGCTTCTACCTAGAGCTGGAGCAGGTTTTGTTCGGCTTGGCTTTGTTTTCTGCTTTCTTTGTCCTGCCTGGTGGACAGAATTATTTTTCCCAGCTTTCTGGGAGTTATATACCATGCTAAAAAAAGGGGTTGGAGGCTGAGCACTAGCTGTTTTTCTTGCTTTGGGTGTAGTAGCTGTTCTGTTGGGGGTGGGGGGTGAGGGGACGGCTCCGGAAAGGTTTTATTCTGCAGAGCTTTGTAATCCTCCTCTTCACTGGGAGCTGGAAGGGGACAGCTGGGGACACAGCAGGCAACCTTTCAATTAAGTGAAGAGAGTAGGAAATTTTCCACTGTTGCTTTTTTTTCCCCCTCTTGACCTGACAGATTTGCAAAACTGAAAACTCTTAGGAAAAATAAAAGCAAATCCTTGCAAAAACAAGCTGATAACCTTCTTCTGGGGAGAGAATTGAAAAAGTTTGGATATTTTTCTACTTAGTTATTTCTGATCATTAAAAATTGGAGTTTTCTTTTTCTACCCAGCCTTTTCTTTTTCCATATGTTGGTTAATTAGCTAAATAAGATTTTAAATAATACAATATAAGATTTTAAATAATACAATATTTTGAATTTGTGGTTTAAGTTTTAAAAATTACATGAACAAAAATCTCAGTCTGAGATAAGTTTGGGATTTTTGGTTCATGAACATGCACTTTCTCAAGTGATTTCAAATTCGTGTTCTGATCTGGGCTGGATTTTTTACAGATACTTACAGAATACAAAGACCATTCCCCATGCAGCTGCTGGATGCTGCAGTGACAGCTTGGAAGATGTGAATCCCTTCCCTGAACTTGACAGAGATCACCCACTAAATTCCTTTCACTTAGGCTGTCAAACTGCTTTCCTTAGTGATAAATCTGCCTTTTTTCTTCACTGCCCTGCAACTGAACTAACACCTTCAATGTAATAGCATCTTAATTTTCTTAGTTTTCAAGGCATCTCTTCTGTTGAAGTAGAAAAGCCTATTTTGCAGCACATAATGGTGGAAAGCATCCCAGCTCCCTGCACTAAACAGCATGCACAGAGAAATGTGTCTGCATTCTTTATCCATATTTCAAAAGAAAAGTTGTGGTTTATGAAGTCTTTGAATCCTTTGTGCACTGGTTGTGGGTAGACATGATTGAACTCTAGCCAAAGATTTTGAGAGGGCACTGTTAGGTTGATTAAACATCTGGGAGGCATCCCAGGTTTTCTGAAAGTTATCTGGTATAACCAGTGCTTTGAGGTTTGCAGTTATGGTTAGTAAGAGCCACCACTGCTGCAGGGTGAAAGGATTAATTTCCTCCATGGCATACTCTGACATGGTTTGTATGATTGGAAGGGACAGAAGAGAATGTGTTTCAAGCTAATAGATCACCCATTTTATCAGAGTCCCAGACTGGCTACATGCTGGGCACATACACAAGAGAAATTAACCAAGTGCTAGTAAAAATTTTGTGCTGGTTTGGGCAGAAGTAGGGTTAACTTTCTTCAAAGTGGCTAGTATGGGGCTATGTTTAGGATTTGTGCAGGGCACAGGGTTGATAATGCAGAGATGTGTTTGTTGTTGCTGAGCAGAGCTCACACAGAGCCAAGGCCTTTGCTGCTTCCCATCCTGCCACACTGGTGAGGGAGTTGGGGATGCATGGGAGATTGGGAGGAGACACAGCTGGGACAGGTGACCCAAACTGACCAAAGGGATATTCCATACCATAGGACATCATGCTCAGTATATAGAGTGGGAGAAAGAAGGAGGAAGGAGGGACATCTGGAGTGATTGGTGTTTGTCTTCCCAAGGAACTGTTACATGTGATGTGTCCCTGCTCTCCTGGAGATGGCTAAACACCTCCTGCTCGTGGGAAGCAGTGAATTAATTCCTTGTTTTGCTTGTGTGTGCAGCTTTAGCTTTCTCTATTAAACTGTCTTTATCTCAACCCATGAGTTTTTGTAGCTTTTACCCTTCCAATTCCCTCCTCCATCCCATTGGTGGGAGAGTGAGCAAGCAGCTGTGTGGTTCTTGGTTGCTAGCTGGGGTTAAACCACAACAAACTTTAAGCAAACATAGTAGGATCACTCTCTCAGTTTGATAATCCATTAAAATGTAGAATGTTTTGTCCTTGCAGTACAAGCCTCTGCACTCCAGAACCAGTTCAGAGCTCTCCAATTCCAGTTCAGCAGTTCAATGAGGGTTTATCAACACTGAAATTCAGAAGAAGGATTTGGTTTGGCTTTGGGAGAAGGTGATTTATTTGTTCTAATTTGGGGCTTGTTATTTGGTTTGACTGGGGGGGATGTGTGGATTTCATTGGTTTAATTTTGTTTTTATTTAGTTTGGGGTGGGGGGTTTTCTGAGATTTCCTTTTTTAATCTTTGCTCTTTCCTCCTATTTTCATAGATCAGTGAGTCTGTTTCTTGTAGCCCAGACCCCAATGGTATTGCCTCACAGGGAAAGATGTTCAAAGCTGCACTAGCCAGAGGTCAGTCCTTGCTGCCTGGCATAGCAATATGTGGCAGTTCATCCATGCAGGTAATCTGTCATCCCTTCAGCAGTCTTTCCCAGCTCCCAGGATGGCAAAGTTTAGTGCACAAGGGGTTGTTTGGGTTTTTTTGGCTGCCTGTGTGAGTGTAGTGAGTCCACAGGCCATTATTATTCAAACCCTTAAACCTGTGTCAGACTGTTAATGTCTTAATGTTTATTCAAGGGTCAAAGACTGCTGGCAGATGTCAGAGTAAATGGGAGGCTGTCAATAAGGAAATCACTTACTATTCACAGTGTGATTGCTGCAGTCTGTCAGGTAGCACTGGAGAGGATGCCAGGCTGAAAGAAGACAGAGTGGGGAGGTTGGAGAAGTGGTGAATGTTTCCTTTTCTTGAGGAAGTGACTGAGACACCTCCAGCAATAGCGATAGTAAATCAATAAGTAAACAGAACTAAAGATTGTTCCATTCAGATAATGCTTCTAAAGGAGAAGTTTGGGTCTTTTAAAGCTGAAGGCAGATGGCATTGACACATTCAGAAGCATTTGCAGTTATCCACCAGGAACAGAAACCAGACTATATTTATCCATACTCCCATTTCTCTGGTATTTGTACATGTAAAGACAGGCAGCAAATGAGAGATTTTACCCATAGTTACACATAGTAATTGTGCAAAGCATGTTATTTCTTCTAGATAGTCTGAACCATGAGGTTCTGACCTTCCAAGCCACAGCAGACTTGGGGTCAGGCTTTGGTTCTGTTCTTGGTGTTAGGTGTTCACATGCTGCATCATCTGCCTTAGAAAATGCCTCAGTTTCTTTGTCTTTAAAACAGGGTGGAATGTTTTTCAAATCTGCATGTACCTGTAAAGATTTATGAATTAAGGTACTTTGGGAAGTTTTACCCAAATAAAAAGGAAACTTAATTATTTCATTCTGGGCAGTTTATTCCTTTTGGGCAATTAGAGTCCATTGATAATGCAAATGATTGCAATGAGAAAACAGTCTTTTAGAAATAAAAATTGGGATTAAGCCATGCTGAATGAGGATCAACTTTGCCCTCTTTCTGTGTCTGTCAGCTTGGGAGCATCATGGACTAGTGAAACATCAGAGAATAGGAGATTCAACCACTTATTTGGCCATGCATCAAGCTGTACTTCTTTTGATGGTTTTGATCTAGTCAAGCATCTCAATAGTACTAGAAAAGTTTGCACAAAGGTAAACAGAGACATTTACTCCTTGAATAAAGACATTTTTAAGGTAGGTCAAATCCTGAACCTTTTCATTGTGGCTAGTGGTTCCACACTTCATTAACAATGAGATTCAGTGAGACTCTCAACTAAGAAGTAGAAGTAGACTATAAATTGTCCTAAACCAAAGAGTTGGTGCCTGTCCTTGAGATCCTGAAGATGCTTTTCCAGCATAATTTCAGCCTTACCTGGCTTAATTTACAGATACCTCATTCTCACACTGAACAGACCTGGGGAAAGGTCAAGATAATACACAGTTAGATGCGATGAAATAGAGAGTGAATCTTGTTGTCCTACTTAGTCCAGTGTTGCAACAAGCCATTGGTATTTTCATTTTCACTGCCTCACACAGAGGTTTCACAGGAAAGAAAGTTCAAACCATCTGCTGGACTAATTCCTCTAATCTACGTGTTCACAAGGTGAATTGAATTTGAAGTAGTTTTTTGAAAATTCAAAGTGCTCGAGAGTTTTGGTATCTAGTTCTGCAGATAGTTTTCCAGATGTCTCAAATTCTGCAGGTGTTGTAATGATTTCAGTAGGAGTTCAGTAATTATTTCACAAGTTTAAATGTGTGCCAATATTGCCAGACCAATGCTTAATTTTGAATTTCAGACAATTGACTTCAAACTCTAAATCTTCCCTTTCCATCTGTTTGCACCAAGAGTCCTCTTTCTGCATGGAATTGTGCTGAGTACTCTTTGAAATGCCAAATATGTTGCAAACTTTTTATGTAACACGACTTCTCTACAGTGACTTCAATGCAACTCTTCATTTACTCTAACTTTTGTCTCATTTTAAACCACAGGCTAGTTTTGGCAAACATTAAGAGCTCTTAAACTGTTTGTAATCTGGTTTTAATATGATCCTAGTTCAAGTTCAAACTGAATAAACATGGGGCTTAAATGAAACCTGATGTCTTTCTGCTTTATGCGAGGAACTGCTACAAACCACAGGGTAAGGACTGATGGATTTGCACAGCAACAAGTATCAAAATGAAAAAAAGATGGGTATTAGCTGTTTTCTCTCAATTATTCTTCTTCAGTGACCTTTGGGAGTTGCAGGAGGCAGAAAGCAGCTAGTTTAGCCAATTATTTCACATTGCTCTGACAGAGAACTGTCCAGACAGTTACTTGCTGAAAAAACAGAGTGTTCTCTCTTTATGTTTAAAATTCACCATCATTTAACGGTTTTACAGACTGTACTTGCATGAAATGGCTTCTGATTTATCACTTGGAAATTGAGTATTTGGCTGGGGCACATAGCACAAGCAGTGCTGGTAGGATCAGGAGAAACCCAGAGATGAGGAGGGCGTAGGTTGTTTTATCAGTCCACAGATTTTCAACCACATAACAGAAGTTAGTCCACAGCAGAAGTTGCATAGAGTTGACAACTCTATTTTCAGTATTCCCAGGCTTGATGATTTTCTTAGAGCTTCATTTTCTCAAGTTGTCTGATGCCAGTAAATACACCACCCTTCCATTTTTATAACTTCTAATTCTTGTGTCTTAGAGACACTGGATAGTATATGTTGATTTGAACCTTATTAGCCCAGTTACTAGTCACCAGAAAAGTAAACAGAAATACCTTGAAAAAATACATTTTCATTCTATGCAAGTACTGAAATTTTCAAGCTCCTGCTTCTTCAGCAGTTGACATTGGCATTGCTGTTTCACCTTGCCTTTTCTGGAGTGGGCCTGAAAGCTCAAGATCCTGGTTACAATTAGCCAGAACTGCCCAGGCATTAGTTTGCCCAGGCATTTCCCATGCCTACTAGATAGAAAAATCTCTTCTCTCCTAGAATCCATTTGGTTTTGAAGTCACACATTCTGTTTTCACATGCAGACCAGTAAAATGTTTTTACAGTAATAATGGAGAGAAGATGGGGCTGTGGATGAAATTTTCCACAACTCAAATACCCAGGCAAAGCAGATGCCTGGTCTGCAGTCCAAGCCTGTAGCCTGTAGACCGTGGAGGGTCTTATGTCAAAGCCCAGCCTAGATGCTGAATTTCATCCCAGCAGATCCAGCCACAAGACTCTGGCCTGGATTTTAGGAGAACATTGCCTGCACTGAACTAGTTTAACAAGCATCAGTCTAATTGGTTTAATCATCTCCCATCTAGTTCTTTTGGTTTTGTTTGTGCTTAATTCCCTTAATCCAGGTTGCTGTTGTGAGCACTGCCGTATCAAAATGGGAAGAATAAATAAGCAAAGCATCTCAGCAATGCAGATTGGGCATGTTCTGAGCTTGAAACATTGACTCATAACCCTACTTCTTACCTCCTTACGGTTTTTAATCTCCTCTCAACTCTTGCCAAATTATTCATAACCATTTGCACTACAGCAAATGAGGCCTGAGCCAACACCAAGCACAGCAGACAAAATACCTTGCTTGGTACTTGACTGTAGCCCACTGAGCTGGAGTGTTTGCTGGTCTCACAGCGGCACAGTGGTGCTGATTCACACACAGTGTTGTTCACTGCACCACCTGTCACTGCCCTGGGGTAGTCCTCTCTGCCAGGTAGCCCACAGGCTGTCTTCACCCTTCTCAGCTTGCACCAAAACAAACCAGGATAAATGTGTCTGTACATGCAATTACTTCAGCAAAATATTTCTGCTTGAATCAAAGATCTTGTCTGAGAACATGGGAGACAACGGGAAGGAACAACAATGTGTGCTCTTGAATCTGAGAGGGGCGAAAAGGAAAAAAAGAGAAATCCTTTTATCTGAATCAAGTCTAAATCTTTTTTCCTGTAGATTTCTTGTATGTATGGTAACAAGGGTTGTGTGATGAAGAGAATTGTAGGAGTAAACAGGAAACAAACTAGATAGCTTATTGCATTGAGAAGCTTGTTATAGAGAGGAATCAGAGGCAGAAACACCACAAGGCAGAGCCTAAGGAAAATACATAGCACCTTCCTCTGACAATTCACCAAAATGGGAAAAGTACTGGGATATGTGTGCAAGTGCTGTGACCTCTCACTTGGCATTGTGTCACTTTAATTGAGAAATAATATTGCAATGTCATTTTGCCATATTTTACATGATATGTGATACTGTGCAAAGGGACAGAGTGAGATTCTGTGTGGACCCAGGTCTTGAAGACTTGCAAGTAATTTCTTGAATCTACAGTGAGATCACACACACACCTTTAAATCCCAATTCCAGAAAGGGAGTTGTGTCCAGAAAGACCCTTTGTGTTGGGATTCCTTTTACTATGAGTTATCTTGCCAGTGCAATTACTTCAAAAATAGTCTTTACAAGTTTTTCCTTCTAGATACAGTATTTAAAGAAATGGAAATGATGTAGGCAGGATTGTGTTATGGCTTCCAAATTCATCCTTGCCAAAGAACCTCAGGTTTATGTGCTTCTTTTGTGTTTGTATGTAGAAACAATAGCTAGAGGCACCTGACTTTTGAGCCTTTAGCTACCAGGGCAGTTTTTCTGCAACTAGTGGAAGATCTGATCCACGTAGGTAGCCTCATATGTAAAGTATGGGCTCTGACCTGGCTACTGACACTTGGTGGGAAGATCTTGACTGGGTGTTCTGAGAGGTGGCTCCAGCTCAGTGCCTGGTTTCAGTCATTAAAGGAAATTGAGCAGAGATCAGGAAATGGTAGGTGTGGATGGAGAGCAGGGAAAGCTGGAGTTGTGCTCCATAAATCTGAGGTTCAGTTGCACCATTAACTGTGCATGTGCAGCTCCATTTCCCTCATCTCAGAAAAGCCAGTAAGTTGAGTTGCAGAGAAACAAGAGACAGTGACTGAGAAGTTGTAGTGGATCTGTGCAAAACCTTATTGAAGATTGTTGTGGGTGAGCTACAGAGGGAACTGGATAAGAATTGGAATGAGAGATGTCCTGCAGAAACAGCACAGGGCTCAGGAAGTCCCCTGTGCTGGAAATACAAACTGTGAGACTGCTCAGAGTAGACATTGTGTATGTGTGTGCTGTCCTGCCCATCTGTAAGCATTCGCTTCTGATCACTGAAAGTAGAAATTAGTTGCAAGCTGTTGGAGCAAATCCAGAGGAGGCCACAAAGTTGAAAAGAGGACTAGAGCATCTCCCCTATGAGGACAGACTGAGGAAGTTGGGGCTGTTCAGCCTGGAGAAGAGAAGGTTGTGTGGAGACCTCATAACAACCTTCCAGGATCTGAAGGGGCTCCAGGGAAGCTGCAGAGGGATCTGTGTTAGGAGCTGCAGTGACAGGACAAGGGGCAATGGGGACAAATTGAAAGAGGGGAAATTTAGGTTAGATATTAGGAAAAAGCTTTTTCCTGTAAGGGCAGTGAGACACTGGCACAGGTTGTCCAGGGAGGTAGTAGATGCCCCAACCCTGGCAGTGCTCACAGCCTTGAGCAACCTGCTCTGGTGGGAGGTGTCCCTGCCCAGGGCAGGGGGTTGGGACTAGATGATCTCTAAGGTCCGTTCCAACCCCAAAAAATCTATGAGTCTATAATTCTTCAAGATCTGGAGTTACACAAAATCTTGCTCTGTCCCTTTGCACAGCATCACATATCATGTGAAACATAACGAAAGGACATTGCAATATTATTTCTCAAGCAAGATGACACAATCCCAAGTGAGAGGTCACAGCACTGGCACACATACCCTGGCACTTTTTCCCGTTTTGGTGAATGTGTCAGAGGAAGGTGCTCTCTTCCAGCGCCTGCCAC
>NW_008667694.1:0-7037 GCF_000695815.1 Acanthisitta chloris
GGGAGCGGAGTGGGGTGAAGGCTCGGGGGGAGCTGCCCCTAGGGCCTCCCTGTGCATGCTGCTGGGAATGGGGGTGGGGGGGAAGAGGAGGAGGAGGAGGAAGGCGAGGCCGCGGTCGCTGCCCCGCGTGGGCTGAACATTTCCCCCCCCACCACGCGAGCCTGGGGTCAGTTGGGCTCAAGGGATGAAAAGGTGATGATGGGAAACTTTTTTCTCCCTGTTTAAAAACGTGTTTGTTAAACCTAAATTTCCCTCGTTGGTAGTCAATAATTTCCATAGTAAAAAGTTTTCCTTCCTTTCATTTTTGTCTTTCTTTTTTTTATAGCTGGGGATGTCTTTGCTTGCTTTGTAGAGAATAGCGTCGTTGTCCCCGTGTCCTGCAGCCACCAAGGGTTTCAGAGGACCTGATTTCTAGGCTTTGGTAACATGGCAAAAGATGTGAGTATGTTGGCAGCACGTCGTTCCGCAGCTCATGGAGTGTCTTTGGGTTTGCTAACAATAAAAGCAAAGGAGCTCGTGCTCCTAATGAATAGGAGGAATAATGAATAGCTCATGCTTGATAATGAATATATGGAGCTTTATCCATACTGTACCTCCAGCCTAGGCTACGTTTTCCCGTAAGAGCATAACCAGGTTCAGCTCTGCAGCCATTTTTTCAGAGTAATTAATGTTAATAACTCCCTATGCTCATGACAGCACTTGAGCCTTTGTCGTTGTGTGTATTCACATGGAACACTTGGGCTTGAATTGAATTTAAAACCTCCAGCAGATCCCGTTGAGATGGTGCTTGTCAGTGGGGTTGATGTTTCTGTGATTCTGCCTTTCTCCTTTTCAGGGAGGCATCACACATCCAAGGGAGTTGAAGGTGGTTCACCCTCCATATGTGCTTGTTGTTTCCACACCAAAAGATGTTGGTTAGTTTCTCCAAAAATAGACTGGTGGGGACTTTTCATCATAGATTTTCCCTTACCACTGGTGTTAAGGTTAGAGGGGTTGGTTCTGTAGCCTCATTTGCTCTTTTACCCCTTCCAGTACCTAACAAAAACTGTCAGTGCCTTCAAAATGTCAGTCTGTGTTAATACCCAATATAATTGGGTTTTCCTGTTTTCTTGCCCCAAATTCATAGTAGGATATATCTCCCCTTCAAATAAAACACCATCAAAAAACAACAGCATCATTCTAGCTAAAGAAAAGTGACCCAACTCCCTGTACATAAACAACAGGTTGCAATCCAGTGTGAACTGTTGCAGCTTTCACACAGCAAAGATTTCCCTGGAAAGAGGGATTGGTTGAACACATGAGTCTCGAGGAGGATTTTCATAGCCCAGAAGCAACTGGAAAACATCCTAACGCTCTGAGAAGCAATGAGAAATATGTCGTCACTCCAGGCTTGCCTGGGAGAGATAAGGGTGGCCAAGTACAGTGCAGATAGCAGAGTTCAGGGAAGGATAGGCCATGTAAGCGGGAAGAAAGTGAAAGAGGAGTGTTAGCCTAGGAGAAGAAATTGAAACAGTCCAAAGTAATTGTGATATCAAAGTACATTCGCTGCTTGTTACTAGCTTTTGGAAGGGAGAGCAGCTGAGTGAAGAAGTGGTAGCCCCTGAACATGCAGATGAATATCCTAGAAGGTCTAAGGGAGCAAAATAAGACATTTAAAACCAAACCTCATTCTTGAAAGATGAGTTTATTCTAGAAAAAAAGGAGTAGTTAAGAGAGGAATAATATTCATTATGGTAAGCTTCAGAAATTGCAGAAGATGCTGCAAATAGGAAAACAAGTTTCTTTCAGTATCTTTATCACAAGAATTAATAAGCTGATTTGGGAAGAATGGAAATCTAGGTCAGGTTTTGGATGAAATTTGAAGTGTGTTTCAGCAGCAGAACAGGATAGCTGGAAAGGGTATGGAATCTTCACTGAGTATTATCTAACCTGGCCTTAAAAACCTCTACACACACTTCAATCCTGTCTCAGGGAAGAAAGATGAACTGCTTAACGTTTTGCAGACTGTTGCATATCCACCATTACATGATGTCTGAAATGTGTAGTGAGTCACAGAACCATCAAGGTTGGAGGAGGCCTCTAAGATCATCCAGTCCAGCCATTAACCTGTCACTGCTGGAACCCCTAAACCAGGTCCTCCAGCACCAGATCCAGATGCCTCTTCAACGCCTCCAGGGATGGTGACTCTACCACCTCCCTGGGCAATATCCCAGGGCCTCAACACCCTCACAGGGAAAACATTTCTCCTAACATCTAATGCTGGGAAATTTTAAATTTCCATGTCTGATTATGAGCCCACTTAGTTTTGGTTTAATGCTGTAAAATAGAGATGCTAACTGCTGTAACACTTAGATTTCCAGAAGGGCAGAGAACTATCCTCACACTCTTTTGTTCAAAATCGAAGTTCTTTTCCAAGCAGAATAATGGAATTAAGCATGACAGAGACAGTGTCACTGCATTTCTGGGCCCTGAGTCTATGAAACCCTGCACTGCTGTAAATTTAAACACTGCTGTGATTAATTCTGCCATGTCTCCAGCTGCCTGAGATGCAGTGGTGAAGAAGATGGCACAGTTGATGAATGCCCCCACCCCTTCCTTCCTTTTTTTCTCAGTACAGCCCAGCTTGCTAAACTGTGGGAAGAAAAGCTGTGGTGCTACTACTCTATGTCTGTGCTCCAGGTGGCATATGCATGGCCAAGGATGTGTCAGTGTGCTCCAGCCTGGGAGCAGAGGCCTGAGGTGCATCCTGTGCTGCTGAGGCAGTGTGTGCTGTGGGGACACTGAAGCAGGCAGCCCAGCAGAACCTGCTCCTACTGAACCTTTCCTCCTGCCTCTGCAGGAGAGCACTTCTCCTTTTCATAGAATCATCAAGGTTGGAGGAGACCTCTAAGATCGAGTCCAACCATTAATCTGTCACTGCTGGAACCTCTAAACCAGATCCTCCAGATGCCTCTTCAACACTTCCAGGGATGGTGACTCCACCACCTCCCTGGGCAATCTATTCCAGTGCCTGAACACCCTTACAGCGAAAACATTTCTCGTAACATCTACTCTCTTTTATTGCTCCCTTCCACCTCTTATACCTCTCCATAAAAACTGTAATGTGATAATACCTGTTAAAAAAGTCAAACACTTGTCGAAGTTTGCAGACCGAGACTTTACTGGATGATGGAACAAATGGAGAGTGTGATGGAGAGAACTGGCAAACCCAGTTAAATGCTTTTTATAAAGCATTAAGTAATTACCAAAGTACTGATCAGGTAAACTGGCAAAATAATGCTTTTAGGAGCTATTTGACACTAAATTCTGAGAGGCATTAATTAAAAGATGTGCCCCTCTATTGCTTTTCAGAGTGTACAGTAAAGAGAAAATAGGCAGCAAAGCATTGATTTTTTTAATTTTTCATTTCCTCATAGAATCAGCTGGGTTGGAAGAGACCTCCAAGATCATTGAGTCCAACCCTACTGTGGTTGCTAGACCATGGCACTAAGTGCCACATCCACTCTCAGTCTGAAAACCTCCAGGGATGGTGAATCCACCACCTGCCTGGGCAGCACATTCCAATGTCAGATCACTCTCTGTAAAACATCTCTTCCTAATAGCCAACCTAAACCTCCCCTGGCAGAGCTTGAGTCTGTGCCCTCTTGTCCTGCTGCTGGTTGCCTGGGAGAAGAGACCAACCCCCACCTGACTCCAACCTCCTTTTCATGGTGATCTTGAAGCTTTAAGGGGACAAAGAAAAGGACACATTCTTCTGTGGTACCTTAATTAAGAGCTTGCAGGTGCAGTTTAAGAGCGTAATCGCAATGTTATACCTGAATTAAGTTGAAATACAGTAACGGAGAAAGAAATTGTAAGTTGTGAACGTTAAGGTATCTGTGGGTATATCAGTTTATGGTTTGGTGGGTTTTTAACCTGTGATGTAAAGGGTAGAGGATCTGGAATGCAGGAGAGGTAATGGGGGGAAATGGGGAGCACTCCTTTTACTCTGTGATGTGGTAATGTCAGTGAGCACAGACATTTCTGAGCTCAGGTAAGTGAGCACTGTGTGGAGCTCAGGAACAACTCTAACAGAGTCAGGCACATGTGGTATATCACATTCAGTCCCGGAGGTCTTAGTTCCCTGGAAAGGATTTACTTGTGTAGGAAGGTGGTAGAGTCACCATCCCTGGAAGTGCTGAAGAGACATCTGGATCTGGTACTGGAGGATCTGGTTTAGGGGTTCCAGCAGTGACAGGTTAATGGTTGGACTGGATGGTCTTAGAGGTTTCCTCCAACCTTGATTGTTCTGTGATTTAAAGGAACAATGAGAAGTGCCATAGATAGGCAAGAGGACACCAATTGCCTTATCTCAAGGAGCTGAGTACTTTGGGAGTGGGATCATTACTTTGCTTCTCTCTGTTGGAATGACTTGCTGAGCTCAGTAGAGCTGAGTACAGTCTGACCTGTACATTTGCACTGTGTGAGAAGTTTCTTCACCATCCCATGCAGGCAATCTCCAGAAGCTCCAGTTTAGCCAGAATTATTCTTTCTGGTTTATCAGTGACACTCTCTAAGACTTTGTAGCATCTGCTGTAAACTTTTCCACTGCATAGAGTTGTGGCACCTTCCACGCAGGAGCTGGAGGAGCTGAATGTACACACTGAGGTCCTCAGTTGACTTGTGCTTCTTACTGGATTCATGGGATTAATAGTCTGGAGAGGAGAGCAGTTCCCTAGGTGAAATGGTGACCTCTCCATCCTTGGCATGCTTAAAACTAGGCAGGATGCAGCATCAAAAGAAGAAACAGGAATTACTGTAGCAAGGAAGTAAGTTTGATAACTTCCAGTGTCAGACTGAGGAGTTCTTGCTGGTCACTTTTACATCCCATTATATGTGGAGAATGATATGTAAATTAAGATAATAAATACTGGTTTTAATAGCAGTGGTTAATGTACCTTCAGCCACTAAATGGTAGCATGGCTGAAGATCCCACTTGGAGTGACTCTCTTTCTTCTCTCAGTTCCTTCTGTCTGTTGAGACCTTTCAAGCAGCCAGAAAGAAAGAGAATCATAGAATTTGAGGGTTGGAATGGACCTTACAGATCATCCATTGCCAACCCCCTGCCCTGGGCAGAGACACCTCCTCACTAAATCAGGGTGCTCAAGGCTCATCCAACCTGGCTGTGAACACTGCCAGGGCTGGGGCAGCCACAGCCTCCCTGGGCAACCTGTGCAGTGTCTCACCACCCTCACAGGGAAAACTTCTGCCTAAGATCTAACCTAAACTTACTTCAGTTTGAACCCATTATCCCGTGTCCTATCACTGCAGTTCCTAACACACAGTCCCTCTCCAGCTCCTTGTAGGCCCTTCAGAGATTGAAAAGTTGCTCTGAGGTCTCCACACAGCCTTCTCCTCACCAGGCTGAATAGCTTGTGGATCTTTCCTCACAGACCCGGTGTTGCATGGGAAGCAGGAGAAATTGGGTTTATTTTCTGACAAATTTCTGTGCTCTTGACATGACAACTTGGCAGGAACTGATCTGTTAGAGGAGATGGTCTAATGGATGGTGCTACATTGAGGGCTGAGGAGAGGAAGGTTGAGTACAATTCCCTCTGATTTCCACAATTACATATATCAGATGACTCACATAAATGAAATATTATCCCCTAGGAGCTGTTGTTTGAGTGTTTCAGTTGTTCACCATTATTGCATGGGCTGTTTCAAGTCATTTGAAGAAGAAATTGTACACTAAAGAACATGGAGTCGAAAACTAATTTGCTGTTTCACCAACTTTTGCAACTAACACAGCACTGTTAGCCTTCAGAACTCCTCAGACTAAAATATCTCCTGAGAGCTGTTCTTGAGTTACTGTCTCAGGGGTTGCTGACAGTGGTGTTGGCTTTGGAACTACTTGTTCTAAAATTAGATTATTTTTTTTTCATTTATTCTTTTAAAATTCTGTTCTATTCTCCTGTCATCTTTTGCTCAAATCACTTCATGAGTGATTTTTCTCTTGGTCCCCAGTTTGCTTAAAAACTACTGCATTTCTCTAGGTTTTTTTTTTTCTTGGTGCTTTTATGAATCTTACTGAGGAATAGCTATGGCCAACTTTGCAAAGGAAGCTCTGAGTACATGTGTGAATCTGAGGGCACCATAGGAGAAATTCTGCCTGGGGAGTTCAACACCTGATCTAACATTGCTCTTGTAGAGCTCTGGAGATTAACCTTTATGGTTTATTTTAAGTGTTCAGAATACATTCAGCAGGTAGTTGAATTCAGCAAATTTATTTCACAATGTCAGTAAATCTTTTGCTCAAAGAATGTCTACAAAATCCTGCAGCAAACTGATTTTTTTAGTCTTATTTCTAACCTTATGAATAGGTTGACAGGTTGGCTGGATTTGTGGAAAGTAGTAGATCTGTGTTTTATTACTCATTTTGCCAGAACACCACAGAAGTTGTACTTTTAAGTGGCTTTCATGTGGTGCTTCTACATCAGTCCTCAGCAGGTTGAAAAAGTTATGTTTGGGATGGATGAAAAAAAAAGGAAGTAGGAAAATTATGTATTTTATACGCTTTGAATCCCTAGAAGGTATTGAAAAGTCTTCAAAACATTTTTTCAGGCTTTCCTGAAAATAGTAGCATGGATTTCTCCTTTCACGTTTATTTTTGGTCTGTGTACTGGGAATTCCAGGGATGAGGACTGGAGAAGTTGGAGAAGTCTTTGAGGAATCTCAAGTGGTCCTGTACCTTAGTTCAGTGACTTCTTGGTAGCTTGATGTAGTTCTGTTAGCCTTTAGTGAGTTTGCAAACACGAGATCAAATAATATGATGAAATTAGGTCATCTAAAAAGGCATCTCTGTTTGGGATTCCGAGTGATGTTTGTTTGGTTTCAGTAGGCTTTTTCAGAGAAGGCAGAAGGAAAGTGGTGGAGCTAAATGGAGCGAAATCCAAGTGGGGCTGTCACTAGTGATGTTCCCCAGGGCTCAGTGTTGGGGCCAGTCCTGGTTAACATCTTTAGTGCTGATGTGGATGTGGGGATTGAGGCACCCTCAG
>NW_008667695.1:0-29299 GCF_000695815.1 Acanthisitta chloris
CACCCTGCCTGTTAAAAACAGCCTTGTGGAAAACATTCCTCCCCAATTCAGAAGGCATCTAACAGCAGGCAATTTGCTTTCCAAAGTCATATTTCCCCTCCATGAGGAACTGATGCCATATTGACAAATTTACATTTCATTGAATAGACGTTTGTTTAATTTCTCAGTTTCTCAGAATACAAACTGCTTCCTGAAGAAGTCAAAACTCAGATTGGCCCCTAAAGGGCAGGGGAAGTTTATGTGGGGTTTTTTGGTTGTTGTTGTTTTGTTTCTTTCCCAATAATGCAATCTTGTCTCTAACACAGCAAGTGAAAGGATATCAGACAGATGGATTACAAGGCTGATATTCAATGCATACAGTTTTAGAAATTGATTTGGCTTCTACCCTTGCTTTTCACATTCTAGGGATAAAAGTTTCATTATTTCTCCATAAGCAAGCATTATATTTTCCTTTTTCTGAAATTATTTTCAAAATATTTATCTAGAAATTTAATTAACATTTTTTCTCATATCTTTCATTCTACATATTTTTTCTGGTGATGCCAAAAAAGAACTGGAGTTCTATTTTGCAATTCCTAATAACCTGGGGGCAGTCAGATGATGCTATGATTGTTAAGTCTCATATTTACCTTAAAATTCTCAGGTTTTTTTTTTCTGAAAATACGTGAAAGTCAAAATCACAAGCTAAATGTCAAAACCTAGTTCCAATGTCATGAAGGGAAACTTCAGTATAAGTGAGAAGGCACTGTCAGAGTGTCCACCTGTTGATACACTTTCTCATACTAGCAAGTAGTCTACAGTTAAGTTCCACTACTATCAAGAAAACTGCTTGGCCATAGTCAGTATGAATGGAAGTAAATTGACCTTACCTGTACAAGAGTTAAAATACACACACATACACACATGAAATCAAAGCACCACAAAAACCATGTTTAACTTTTGAAGTCATCTAAGTTTGAGCTCAAATGTTCTCACTGGAGACCTTCAAATAATCCTTGCTCTTTCCATTTACTGTACTGGGATTTAACAAATTACCTGTAATTTAAAAGCATAGATCCAAGTGTCTAATTTAGGTATATCAGGTCTTCCCCACACTTGTAAAAATGTTGAGTCTTATCTTTTATAAATCTACAAACTATTTGAATTCTGATGTATATACCAAGGCAAATAGCCTTATTAATACATCGAAAATTGAAAAATACAAGTGGGAAGATTATTTCAGCAGGTAATGACATTGTCCCTATACAGAACTTAAAAGTTCCTCAGATGCTGCTTTTAATTTGCACTATGAAATTTAAAAGCAAGCTTTTAAAACAGATCTACATACAGATTTATATGTATTTTGTGGTGTATACAAGTATATATATGCATATATGCACACATATACTTATTCATTTCACAGGTTTTCAATTTGAAAGTATGAATGGATATTTTTATAAAAGGTAAACACCTCAGTTGGTATACCATACTTAGTAAAACTGAAGAGGGGAAAAAAGATCATTGAAGAAACTAATTCAACATCTTCAGTTCCTGAAGTGTTGTGTAGCTCTATACTAAAGGAAAAATTTAACAGCTTTGACAAGAAAATAGTCATATTAATCATAATTCAAACAGATGTAGTAACTGATGCTGTGATGAAAAGATAGCAGCTGGTGTAGTCCAGAAAACACCCTAACTTTGACATTTCATTCACCTCTGCCTCGGCAAAGGTGGCTTAGCAATATACCATTTGTCTTCATCTGTCTTCCCAGCACTGCAAGTTGACAGGATAACAGCATGGTTGCTTGGTGGTCTGCAACTCAAACTGACCTTTATCTCCCTAATCACAACTCAGTGTAGCATAAGGAAACTCATTTTACAGGTGTGTAGCAAAAACTGCATCTTCCTGGTCACCCAGTCTTGGGATTGCTTTACAAGGTGGATCTAATCATAGAGAGATATTACCAGTCAGCTACTGATAGCTGCCTGCCTTTGAACCTGCACTCAAGTCAGATGTAAATGACACACAATGAAGGCACAGAACATTAAAGGCAGAAACTCTGAAAAAAACCAGTTGAGCTGATTAGTATTAAATTACGGATGTTTCATCTGCTAGTATGGTTTTTTTCAAACTGCTTGACAGCAATGCTTCAATTCACAGAGAGCCAATGTTTGATGGGCCTACAGGGAGCACTTTACAGGGACTGACAATGGGAGGAGATGGTGGCAAATACATAATTATTCTTTGAGAGCGTAATATGTTCATTAAGAGGACATACGTGTATATTCTGTAGTACAGAATATATGCATAAGAATATATGTTCCCAGATATGCACAGCCTTTACAGACTTGAGAGCAGAATACTTGGATTCTCACTACTTGGAAAAGCAAAAATCTGTAATAAATAAGTATGTAGAATGTATTAGCTTAAGAAAATAAAAAGCAAAACCAAACTCTAAAACAAACAAAAGAAATGATAGGTAATATCTACCGTGGGTCTAAGTTGCAAAATTTAAGACTTTCTCTTAATTTGGAAAATGTTTATGCTTGTTTAGACACCTCACTTAGTCCAAACTCTTCAATAAAAAACTGATTTTAAAAAAGGACTAGCAATATTGCTACTACTGGGATACCCTTAGATATGATCCCAGTCATAATACTGAGCAATGGGATTGGATTCTAATGAAATAAACTGTAGGAAGTAGAATTAGGAGCAGTGATAAGCCACATTATGACATGAAGATCCAATGGAATATGCTAATACCTTACCATCTGTCAATTAGAATCACTTCTCCTTATGTCTGTCTCCCACAAATTCCATCACGAGAGCTCCCATACTGCTCTTAATGATTAAGAATTCATATTTACTGTACACTAAACAACCCAACTTATTCTTAAAGTTACTTAGGAGTAATTCAAATCCTCTCTCATTTTAACAAATACTTCTTCTAGAAGTGAGTTTTCTGAAAAGCCAGATTTCCTGGAAAAATTATGACTAAAAGTACTCCTAGAGAGTGCTGAGAAAGTCGAAAAGTGTTTCTGTCTGCAAATCTCTTGAAAGGGGAAGTTCAACATATTCTTGTATCAATATGTTTTGTTGTTGTTGCCAGTTACAATTCTTAATGTAAATCAGTTTGCTTAGATATTTTTCTGCACTGGATTGGAAAAAAAAGACATCAGTGAATAATGGTCAACAAACAAATACAAATAAACAGCAGGCAGTAGCCTTATTCAGACACAAACAGCAAAAGAAGGGCTAGCCTTCCTCATATATACTGTGTGAATGAAAATATTTTAATTATAAAGAGAATGGATATTGCTAAACTGAGCAGCTATTTGGTATCTGGTCAAGTAACTGAAAACATATAATTTCATTTTTCAAATGGGTTTGGTCTATGTAAGAATATTAAACATTATTAAACATATTACTCTTTGATACAGATTATATTGCTAATAACACATCCAAAAAAGTATGATCTATTTAGCTTTTGTACTGAGTGATGGTATTGAGACAATTGAGCTTGACCATTACTATTAATGGAAAGCAAAACTTCTGCATGATTACTAATTTTGCTATTAACTGGAAGCAAGTTTCTTTAAAACACAGAGGACTTAGAGTATCTAGTACAATATGATGGCAATGTTAATATCTTAGGAATGCTATCACCTAGCTAGTAAACTAAAGAATAGTTTGGTTAATGCCTGATAGCTATTGACTATTAGGTCAGGTTATATTTTTTGTCATGTTTTAGCAGTACTGGAATCCCTACATTAACAACTGAAGAGACATTTGCAGCCTTCTCCCAAACTCATGAGACTACTACTTTTGTAGCAGTCTTGTCACTACATATTTAGACTCACGAAGTGTCACCTATGTCAATTATTCTTTTAGAAGGGAAATAACCACATAAAGTAAAAATTTTCCAAAAATATTTGCTGTGCTTAGTTTCAATTTGCAGTCACACTAGATAGATAGGTGCTATATCAAACAAATTGCAAATTTCTGCAATTCACTCAGCTACAACTTTTACAAAAATACAGTATTTAATCATTGAAATAAAGATGACTCCATGTATCAGGTATAAATAAATTAGACAATGTCATGTCATTTTCTGCTGTAGTAGACACAGGAAAAGAAAATACATGGAAGAAATTCTGAAGTTGAAACTAGGGAAAGGATAATTCAAGAGGAATCTCACATTCATGTGCAGAATGCACAGAAAGTTGCTACATTGGAAATAATCAGTTTCACAAGGGGGAAAAAAAAAGGAGACAGACAAGTAAAAAGTTCCCTGAAAAAACACAGTTTCTCTCTTACTTATCTGGGGTACAGCAACTTTGAAAACAAGAATGCTTCCCCCCATGCAGACAGGAATAAATAAAACAAAAATTATATCCCTGAAGTGCCCAGACATACACTGGAAACAAAGCTATAACAAAGTTGAGTTTCAGTGTCCTGAATATCAGAGACACCTTCAGATTTTGTAATCAGCCTCAAATAGACCACAGAGATGATGTATTTAAAAACAGATGGGATGAAACACTGAAATGTGCTAAATTTAAATTAAAAGGTTTTGGCTATTTGCGTATCTTGTTGAATAATATAATGTTTGCATTAGGATTTTACCCAGTCTTAGTTTTGAGACACCTGGCAATTGGAAATGTGCACTGCTGTACTGCCTGTTGTTAAATAAATATCACTGCAATAGGTACATTAAAAGTACCTCTCTTGAATTCTAACTCATCTCCTATTTGTCTTTACAGAATGAACCTCACACAACTTGAAGACAAATTACGGCGTATCCATTACAGTATCCAGCTCCTTGGAGACTAAGAAAAACATCCAAAGAAACATTTGCTTCCTACAAAAGTTATAATTTGTGCTTCAGGGAAATTGTATTTTATCTTGTATCTTCCTTGGGTGTCCAGTACATCAGCAAATCTAACAAGAAATGAGAAAATAAGGCTCTGATAGAAGGCTTATTTAAATTTTAGAACTATTAGGAAAACTGACAAGAAATGTGTGATTTAAAATTAGCTAGTCTATGACCCTCATTAGCAGACTAATTCGGTTAGAGTGACTATTTCAACAGTGCCACCAGCAATTGAATAAAAATTACAGATATCATTACATAGCATTAGAGGTTTCCAACTTTTACTAACTATTTCAAATATGTCAATATTTATATTACATTTTTTTAGGTAATCTATTTAACATTATATATATATCATGAAATAATAAATGCAAAATAATATTGTATGGTCAAGGATTACAAGCTTTGTGATGTATATCCTACATGGCTTTAATAAGGATAGATGATAGTTTCATGGTTTTTGATGCCCATTTTTTATTAGCATTGCATTATTGAAATCATGATCTAAAAAAAATAAATCTCTTTTTTTAATGGCAAAATAGTATTTCTTTTCAAATGGCTACAAAATCAAAGATATGGACCGTGTTCAATCTTTGCACTTAGCCACTAGCCAGTGGATCTTGGTCTACAGCTATTTGAAAAGTCCTTAATCATAAATTCCATTGCTATAATGAAAAGATCATGAAGAAATACCTTCCACCTCTTATCAGGGTATCAACATTGTAACTGGGACACTTGCCTGTGATTTCCTGTGACTTCCATTTTGCCATCTGTGAGTTTCTTAACCTTTTGTATGCAGAAAAGACATTGCTCTGAGCTTAAGCAAGATACAAGAACAGTGAAAAGAAAAAACAGCTACTCTAAATTTTTCGTTATTAGTACAATATGCATATATGTTGAACATTCACAGAGAATTTTTATATTTTCTTAAATTATTAATACTTTTAAATATTTTTATTAAATACAGAGTAAAACAAGAATTTGGTGAGAAATGGAGTGAGAGTGTGAACTGGTTTTAGTTTAGGCCTTATCTTGTAGTCTATTGAGTGACTCTGTGACTTTCTGGGTGCCATCAGTTTCAATTGATTTGGATGTAGTAAGGATAAATCATGTGTCTCTTAATTGTATTGGGAGGAAATGAATAAATAAACAACACTTTTGGACATATTTTACTGATTCAACAGGTCAGTGCCTCTATTTTGCTATATGAAGGGGAAAATGTTGCCATATGGAATTCTGTACCTAGGGTTTTTATGTTTCATAAAAATCAATATGTTCCATAGAACAGCTCCCAAAACAACTACATTTAAGTCCATGTTCTATAGTATTTCATATATTGAAGGACAAAACCATTATTTTATCAATTTCTAATGTTATATGCAGTGTGCAATAAAACACAGTTCATAACTAAACCTCAATAATTTAAAATTCTCCTTGGTGAAGCAAAAAGCAGAGACATTCAATACCTTTTCCATCTCAGTTTTTAGAGGTCTACATTGCTGCAGAAATTCTAAGACACTGAAAACAGTGGCAAAGTCTGGGGAAAGGAAAGCTTATCCTCAGTGCAAATTAGGGGTGACTTAAATCAGTTGAACACTTGCAAGACCTGGATGGGCACAAGCACAAGCACTGAGGGAGCTGGCTGATACCATTGCAAGGACACTCTTAATCATCTTTGAAAGCTCATGGGATGAAGAGAGGTCCCTGAGGACTGGAAGAAAACAAAGGCCACTCCATTTTCAGGAAGGCCAAGGACAAGGTTACAGGGAACTACAGGCTGGCCAATCTCACCCTCTGAATCTGATGAAACAACCAATCTAGAAACAGTTTCGTAGGGCAAGAAGGTGATCGGGCATAGTCAATAAGGATCTCTGAAGGGAAAATTATGCCTTACTGACCTGATAGCCTTTCATGATGGGATGACTGACTCAGTAGATTAGGGAAGAGCAGTGAATACTTTCTACTTTAGCAAGAGTTTTGACACTGTCTTCCATAGAGAGTGTCTCTCATAGACAAGTTGATGAAGTATGGGCTAGACAAATGGGCAGTAAAGTGATTATAAAATCTGTGGAATTGCTGGACTCAAAGGATTAGCCTTCAGTGGCATGGACTCCAGCTGGAGGCCAGTCACAAATGAGGTACCCTAGGGGTTGATATTCATGCCAAAATAATTTTTCACCCTCTTTGATGGTCAGGGCAATGGGGCAGAGTGCACACTCAGCAGGTTTGCAAAGAATGCAAAACTGGAATAAGTGCCTTACACACCAGATGATTGGAGAAATGGGCTAACAGGAACATCATGAAATTCAACAATGGTAAATGCGAAGTTCTGCACCTAGAGAGGAATAATGCCATGCACCAGTAAAAATTGGAGGCCAACTGGTTGGAAGGCAGTTTGGCAAAGGACCTGACAATCCTGGTAGCCAATAAGCTGACTATGAGTTAGCATGGCAAAGAAGGCCAGCTGTATCCTGGGTTGCGTTAGAAACAGCTTCATCAGCAGGTTGGAAAAAATAATTCTTCCCCTCTACTCAGTCCTCATGAGACACACCTCGTATGCTGGATCCACGTCTGGGCTCATCAGTACAGGAGAGAAACACATTTATTGGAGCAAGTCCAGAGCAGGATTGTGAAGACAATTAAGGTGTTGGAACATCTGTGGCATGAGCTGAGGCTGAGAAACCTAGGATTTGCAGTCTGGAGAGGGCTTATAAGGATCTTATCAATATGTATAAACATCTCTTGGCAGAAGACAGACTTCTTAGTGGTGTCCAGTGACAGCAAGATGGACAGAGGCACAAACAAGAAACATTTTTATTACTATTTGAATCACTATGCAATTATTTAATGCACAAATTCTTATGCCCAACAATGCAAGCTTTATGTGTGCAAATAACTGAGAAATTTAAAAATTAAATTTGGTTTTCATGATATGTTTTACAGATAGAATTCCATTGCCCAAGTATTTGAGGCCAAAGAAAATGTGGGGTTTTTTTTTCCTTCTTTATGTCAAAATTAATCTGAAGGTAAGGGACCAAGTCCTACTCTCAGGTACACAGATGTAAATTATATTTCTAGTTTGCGTATAAATAATTTAATAATTTATAAAATTAAATGCATAAATAATAGATTTCCATGTATATGCAAACAAAAATACAACTTAGCCAAGGCTAGGGAAGCAGGTCAGAAGCAAATTCCCTCCAATTATACAAGTAAGCTATATACAGTGGTAGACAAAACCTTTCCAGAAGAAAGTAATTTTGGTCAACTTCAGTAACTTGGGGACAATTTTTCTGGAATCCAGAATTGTTACGGGAGCAAATAGGTAAAGCATAAATTGCCTTGTTGGACCTAATAATATGAGAATAAAAAAATGTTATTGTCTTTACTCTTATAATTAGAAAAGGCTGTACAGTTAACATTTCTGCTAATACCAATACTTCTCAATTTCATCTGAAACAGATGATACAAAAATTATCACTCTCTAATTCGAAAACATCATTTTGTTACACCTCTATTTCATTGTCACATTTGCCCTCATCCTTCTTTACTTAGTCTTTTGTTTTTATTGGCTTTTCCCACTGAAACTGTAGAAAGATTCACACTATTGGTAACATTTCAGTGTTTCTTCCTCCACACTCCTCTGACTGGCACTTGTGAAGAGACTTGTGCATTCAATTGTGCTCAGGGAAGCCCAAGTATAGCTACAGTGTACCATGAATTGCTGCTGATTTCTTTATCATTCTCCATGTAATTATTGGGTAATTGATGATAGATATTATGACATACATATTTTCAAATATTTACTAACTTCATTGTAGTCAATCTAAAGAGTGATTTCCTGTGGGTTTCTTTTGCTTTTCTTTTGTTGTTCTCTGTTAGAGGTGATTTTCTGGTTTTCATTTGTCTATTTGCTTGCTTCCACTTGGAATAATTTAATATTGCCATGATTCAGCATTGCATTGATTCAATTTCTAAAGAAGACAGCTTCAGTGTTGTCTGTGGGCAGAAATACTAGACTCAGTTAACTGATGAAAATCACCCAAAATTATTAGTTTTGCATGTTGGATTTCAGCCCTGACCTCTCCAAAATACATTGACTACTTAACATCAGGCATCCACAGCGTATTGTGTTACATGATAGGAACAGTACAGAAACATGCAATATGCAGATTTATGAAAAAATGATATTCAGTATTTATTCTACTATTTTTAGGAGATCTTTTCAATGCATGCCCTTTAACTTCTCTATAATCTTTACTGATCTCTTTTGCACACTTTCTGCAGCCACTACTATTATCACTTCATGCAGAGAAGAACTTCAGATTTCCATTCAGATAACTTTCTAAGACCAAGTTTCCATTGAGCCAAACTTCAGTGAAATCCTTTGGGTAGATTTCAGGGAATGTTTTTCGTATCTCTGTAAGTCTCTAAATCAGAGATGGTCATCTCCACCAGGCTTAGGGAAATAAAAAGCCAAGAAAGAGGGTGCATACAACTTCACTGCAAAAATGGCACATTTGCAGTTTTCAGAAGATGCAAAAACTCTGCAAAAGGGTTTTTCACATCACTATCTTTTCTGAAGTTTCTCTTAATATTCTGTGGCTATGCAATTCACCTACTTGGGTCTGTTGAATAAATAGCATACTCAAACATGATTTTTGTGCTTATTACAGGCTTCCATCTTTTAATTACTAAATAACCAGAAAAAAATATAAATCAGTAAAAGAGCTTTGGGTTCAGAATTACTTAGTATGAATACGCTTTCATGAGTTAGTAACCAGAATTGGCACTGTTACTCTTTAGAAAAACATTCTATTGATGAGCAATGAAACAGTGACATTGCCACAGCAGGGAAGGGAAAGTCAAAAGATTGTTCTCAGTCTGGTTTGCTTGATTAAGCAGTAGCCAGTGACATGGTTTAACTGTATTTACTTGACTATTTTTTTACTGCTATGATTGATTGGCAGTGGCTAGAGTATGAGCAAAGGACCAAAGACATCAGCATTCGTTATGATTTGAGGGAAAGAAAGACAAGAGAAAACGTGGGAAAAATAAAAACAGCAAGCCACTTGTAGACAGTAATCTGCATTCAAACTAGACAATAGGGCAGACACTTCTCACGCCTTGGATACTCTCACCCCAGTGGGCATGCTATGAAAATAGATACATGAAGGGCAAAAGTTCAATGTTAAAATGCAGGACCTTTTATCTGCAGACAGAAATATGGTTATGAGAAAAGGCAAAAACCTAGGCAGAGTACACTGAGATAAGTGTGGCTTGTGATACCATGAAATTGAATCAGTTTCAGATGTGGTAGATTGCTCCAGCACAGAAAATGATGAGACACTCTCTATCAATCTGAAATACCTCCTGAATATTGAGAGACTTGGCCAAAGAGGCTCAGTCTCTCCCACGTCAACTTGTCTGGGGACAAATTTTACCATCACCTTCTTTCCCTGGGTCTGTGAGATGAAATGTCTCAGTCACAGGCCTTCCCTAACCATTTCATCAGCATCTATATCCTAACAGGCCTATCCAGCCTCTCCTTTAGAGACTTAGCCTCAGCAGAACAGCTGAGGAATACTGATTCCCCTTTTCCTCCTTAAAGGTTTTAAATCACCTCTAATCTCCAGGATTTAAAGTTTGTGAGAGCATTCTTCAGTTCACAGTTTTCACACTTTTTTTGAGGAGCCTTAGCTCTACATTTTCTTTCCTTCATGGCATTGTTCTTTAATTAAGCATAGTAAAATCTAGTCTATAAACTAAGATATGCATTTATGAATCAAATATTATAAGTTGTGATATAAAAATACACAATCATTGCAGCAATATTCATGGATACATTAGTTAACATGTCAAACTCAACCACTGATAACATATAATTTATTGATATTTTATATGCTGTGCAGCTGTTGAAAGCAATGCAATAACCAAATCATCCAGTTTGTGAAAGTTTAATTGATTCATATCAAATAACATAAAAATAAAACCAAGGAAATAAAAAACAAGAAGAAGATTTAAAAAGTAGGAATGAAAAATCAAATAAAGGGTCATTTTCAAATATGTATTATCAGCAATGATCATATAGACCTTCTTCATCCACAGAGTGCATCATAACACTAAAATGAAAAAACCCTTAGAGGTCAACAATTAGACAGACAACTCTTAAAACTGAAACAGCAAAAATTTGTGATACTCCTCCAGGCTTGATCTCAGTTAAAGGTTTCATTAGAAAATGTTTCTTCTCTTACACCTTAAAATAAATTTGACTAGTATGACTAAATGCAAATAGCAAAGCAAGTTAAATAAAAAGAGTACATTCATCTAGCAGTCTCACAGTTGCTCAGACCAGGTTACTGAACTGAAATAAAACTTTTGTTTTAAATAAGTGTTACATAGCATGCCCTCAATTTCACTGGTCTACTGTGTAAATTTACTTATAAGAGTACAAATATTATATTCAGAAAGGGTGAAAACAGGAACTGCAAGAGAAATATCCACAGTAAATGTGTATCATAAAAGCAAATAAGATACATTTTTGTGTCTTCATAAATTTATGGCATTTAAGGCCAGAGAACTGTTATATTGTGTCATTGTGTCGTAGGCTATTCCCTTTCATCTCATTAAATCTCTTTTGAGATGAATAGCTTGTCTTTGACTGAATCATAGGTTGTGTTTACCAAGAGCACCTCTAGCAGAAAAGCATTTCATCTTGATTTAAAGCCATTAAGAGGTGGCAAATCAACTATCTTTGTCAATAGCCTTTCCAAAGTGGTAACATGTGCTGTTTTACCAAGAATGTCTTACTTTTTTTAGCAGTCCAGCATGTGACTGCAGTTCTCATTTTGTTGTCTTCTCCTAAACTAACAAATACTGCGTATCCATTCACATTACTCTTTTTATCTTTAGAAAGTATTTATCTGCTACACACAAATAATTTTCTGATTTCTTGATGATAAATTAAACCCATTAACTATATTAAATCTCAGATTGTAGAACATTAATGTTAAATAATTCATGATTTTTCCCCACAAACCTTTAATATAATTTTTGAAATATGGACACCAGTTTCGTAGTGAAAATAAAATGTCTCTATATATCTCACTAATGAGAAATTCAAAGAGCATTGCTCTGTATTATCTGAATATCTGTATTATCTGTTCAGTATTATCCTCGTGTCACTCTATGTATCCAAGATAAATATTTCTCCATTTTATCACATCATCTCACTAGACCAAATACAAGTTGCTAGTCTATCCCATCACTTTTTACAAGTCACAGCTTCCAAGAGTACAATTACCTCTTCTGCCATTATGTATATTTTATTATGGAAAATCATTCAGTTACCTTGTTCAATTTCCTTCATTTTCACAGAACTTTCTACTTAAATCTGAAAAACAAAGTCTAAGACTACAACAGCTAAAGCTGTTAGTGTGGTACACTGCCCAAACAAGAAACAGTAGGAATTTTCCCATCTGAATGGTCCAAAAGAGGTAAGCCATTTTATGTACAAATGCAATATTTTGGGCTTATTTCCAAAATATTTCTCTTGATCTCGTTTCATTTTAATCTCCGGAAACTTCTGTAAGAGTGCCAGAAAGTAAATCCTTCAAAACTCAAATAAGATGCTTAATTAAGGTATGGGATAGGCAGAAAATGATAGTAAGTATTTTACCTTCAAAAATCACTGTAGCAAAGTGAAAATTATGCATATGAATTGAAAATGTTCATTTCAAAATCAGAGAAATTTTGGAAGGTCACGGGTTTTTTTCTGATTTCTGTGTCTAAGTTGCCTTCTCAACATCTATTCAGGAATATTAAAGCATAATCACAAGATATGTGAAACCAAAAATTCATGAAGGAAAACTGAACAATTTAGATTAAATATTTTATAGTGATTTTACTTTTTTTAATCTTGTTTTATCCTGCTTTGTCTATGATGCAGCTTTGTTCCTCATGCCACCACCTGCATTTGAAGCAAACTTAGCACTTAGTGAAGGAAGATAAGGCGTTAGTTAGAATTCTACCTGAATGCAGCCTCCTTGCTAGAGAAAACACTGACAGAGATATTTAGCCTTAGATACAGCTGTTAAAAGAACAGATTGACACTCTGAGGAAGCACCAGATACCTTGACCTGTCCTGCCATTGCAAAGAAAAGCAGAAGAGCACATAACTTTAACAGTGAAACACATTACTGATTGCTGATGCACTATCCAAAAAATTTTGAAGTATAAAAAACAAAGCACAAAGTTTCCAATGCAGTAAGAAATTAATTTAAAACTTTCTCTAATCTAGCCCTATTTATTGGAATATTGCAATGACTGCCTTATCAAAACAAACTTTAAATTAAACGGTGGACAGCAAAGAAAAGCAAATTATTTCCTTTTGCACAATGGCTAAATCTCAAAGGTCAGACTTTTTTAAGACACTTCTTCAGTTCCTCCATCAGGAATTTTGTTGGATACCTGTGACTCGGTGTAACTCCTTTTTTAATAAAATTGCACATTAATATTATCTCACAAGCTAAGATAAAATATATGACTAAAATAATTTCCTTCACCCAGGAAGCATTTTCTACAAAATCTACGTAACTATGCTGGTAACGCTTGTGTGTATGAGACTGATTGATCTGAGAATATTTTGTGCATCTCTAAATCACAGCTTCTTAACATTTTCTAAAGGAAAATAGACTTATTAAACTAATTATAGTTAAATCATTTAATTTCCCTCATCTCTGTTTCTGTGCTTATCAGGATATATGTAAGCTTAAAAATAAATATTTGCATTCAGTTCTGACAGTCTTGTTAGTACCTAATGGAACTGAAACTCTACTCCAGAATGTCCTCTAAAATAAGAGCAGGTACCATATGTTTAAAATATCCTACATAATTTTGAGCATAACTGATTTAAATTTTGTTGTAGTTTAAGCATTATTTAACAGTTCACAGTGCTATATCAGCAAAGTGTTATAGACTGTTAGATTTAATACAATATTTTATTCACCAGCAACTGAGTACTTGGACTGTCAAATATTTCATAGAATCATAGAATCTTACAAGCATTTGGGTTTGAAGGGAGCTTAAATATAATCTAGCTATAACCCCTCTGTCATGAATAGGGACACATTTCACTAACCAGGTTGCTCAGAGCTCTATCCAACCCGGCCTGGAACACTTCTTACAGAATTCTTGCTACATATGGATTTGTGGAAAGTATTGCACAGCAACAAAGTATGAATCTGCAAGTCAGCCTGAAAATAAGAAGTTTCAAATTAGTTTCTCCAAATTAGTGTATGTAATGGCAGTTGTATGAACAATGTCAGAGTGAAGGTGAGCCATAATCACATCTAGAGCATCTCCAATGTCATTCTTAATTCACTTTGTTCAACATGAGAAAAAGATAGCAAAATCTATGCATTAGAAAGTTCTGCATTTCTTCCAAAGGATTGTTCCTGTGCAGTTTCCTATTGATTGTCCTTAAGTATTTTAAGTTCTCAAGAGGAGATTATTGGATGTAGAATATACTTTTGCAATTTTTTTCCCACTAAAGAATTTATACAGATTACCTATTTCGATTAAGTTTCTGCCTGAGTGTTTCTTTCAATTAATTCCATCCCTGTGGATGGACTCCTTTTTTTGCAGCTGTCTAAGAAATATCTCACTTGCAGATAAATTAATACAGAAAACCTAAAGATAGCACATTAAAATTAATTCTGACCTGTTCAGAGGTAAGAAGTGTGCCCTGGAAAATGTCTCTATGGTCGATAGGCCTTTGGCATCTCATCTTTTAAAGATAGCATCTTCCAGACCTGGAGGAAAGCCAGGTAGCCCTCACACATCAGGAGACATTGAGATCTCTGGCAGAGTACCAAGCTACCTGATTGTTTTCTCAACCCTCCCACACCTATTTTTGAGCAGCAGACCCTCGGAGAGGATATGCTCTAATCTCTAGAGGAAATAAAATGTCCTGACCATAAATCAGTCTGCAAAGAACAAAAGGAAGAAAATACGTTGCTACAGTGCATTGCTAGGTAGGGTTGTTTCAAGTTTCTGTAAAGTACAGCTAGTTATAAGTTTTTAAAGTTGCAGCTGCCCAAAGACTGAATTTGTGCATGGGCAGTTTAATGCAGAATATTTTCTGTCTGGTGCTGAAACAAACTTCTGGTCAGCTCCTTAACACAAGGTTTCTATGTGTTTTGTCCAATTCCTTTTCAAGAGCAAGTATGGAATAGACTTACTGGAAGTTTGACTTGAAATCTGCATTTAGAAAGTCTTCACACAAAGAAGAAAAAATAGTGGTTAGATGTAGAAATTTTCTTTTGGTTAAATTGACTGAGATTTGCATTCCACAGATATGTGAATTCCTGCGGCAATTGTTAGAAGAAGAAATTAATAAAAAGCTTTTGATGATTGTGTGCCTAAAATTAGTCCTCATCTTCATATGAAAATCCAACCAGAAGCGTATCTGAGAGAGCTGACAGGACATCTGCAGCTCCACAATTTTGAGAATCATTATATATAAATTCTAGGTTACGGCTTATGTCTATCAGATGGCTCGGGGAGGTACAACTTAGAAGTGTATTTTCCTTTTTTTTTTTTTCCTTTTCTTTGCTGCTTGTAGGATACAAGATGATTTACCTCATCTTTTGCCAATTGTCATTTGGGAACCTTCTTGTGCAAGAATATCATTGAGTGAAAGACATCCAGGGACTGTCTGCCACCTTGGTAGAGCCAACATATATTGAGCAGCATGCCTGCCCTGCTCTAGGTTTCTGCTATGTCTCAGATATATTGAAAGTTGTTTTATATGCTAATGATTTAAGTAAGATGTTCACCTATTGAAAAAAAAGGCAAAAAAGACTAAAGATTTATTTTTATAATTGATTGTGGTGCCCCCGAGACTCCGAAAAAAAGATGTGTTCAAGAGGCAAAACAAATGAAAAAAGAAGATAAAGAACAAACTTGTTGATCTATCCATATGAAAATATTTTGAAAATTGACTTTTAGTTTCTGGGAAGATTTAACTGTTGAAAGTTTAGAATATCAAACAGTTTTGACATTTGACTGTCAACATTATCTGCATTTTGACATTTGATAGTCAACAGTCTTAGTATTCTTGTCTGAAAACTCAGTTTCCTGGACAATCTCCATAATACAAGTATGGGGTTATTTTTGCTTTATGGGTGGGTGTTTTGGATATATATTTTTTTTTAGGAAAATAAAAAAAGTGTTTATGACAGTCTACTTTTACACTAAAATTCAAACCATTCATGCAGTATTTTTCATACAATAAGTAATTTAAGCAATTAATCTCTTCCTCATGCTTACTCAGCTTTGAAATTTGGCTTCTTTCTTACCTCAGGAAGATTCCTGGATCCTAAGAATATCATACAAGATAAGGAGGGGAAAAAATGGATTAACATAAAATATTCATGTGTTTATCAGTAAAATTATAGGTATGATAGGCTGGCATAATCATCATAAAGTAGTATTCTAGGATCACAAGCAGGAAAAACAAATTCTCAAAATCTTTGATTAGGTCTGGACCAAAGCTATTGCAGCATCAAGGTGGGAACTGCAGCTCAATTTTATGTCTTGAATTAGCTGCATGCTATGTTGTTATCTGAGAAAATTGGCTATATCCCTGATTTTGAGAAAATGCAAGTACAGTCATAGCAATACATATGTAGAAAGTCTTTTAAGGGCACATAAGTTCTTACAACCTCTGTGGACAACTGAGAATTTGAAGTAATGCAAAAAAAGATTAACTGCCTTTTATCAATGATTGTTTTTCTTTAAGATGACCATTTTAGATCTAACAATAATCAATTTGGTAACAAAGCAAAACAAAAAAACAAACTAAGACAAACAAACAAACAAACAAACAAACCCTAGGAAAAATACCCGATCTCTAAGGTCCCTTCCGACCCAAGACATTCTGTGATTCTATGAAAAAGAAGATTTACACAGGAAAGTCAGCCTTGGGTCCAGTGCCATATAACAGATGCAAATCTATGCAGTTTCTATGCACAGACATTCTTCTAACAAGAACTGGCTGCAGAAAATCAGTGGCATCATGTGCACAGAAAACAAGTAGCTAAAGACAATAATAAAATACTTCATCCTGGAAGAAAGATTTTTACTTGAGAAACTGTCAGTTCTGTCATTAGTATAATTTATAACAGTTGACATAAAGATATTCTGCATTGGACCTTGTTCAAACAGTTTAAAATCAATTCTCCTGCCTTAAACAGATAAATCCATGACATAATACAGTCAAAGGTCTTGTGCTGTTCTTGTTCATTACAGCAGATCTTTATAATCCAGTGTAGATGAGTTTGCATTGCCTTTAGAAATAAGTTTCTGTCAGTGTGGGAGTTTTAAAAGTAGCAATGAATTAGAAAAGCTTCATGAATTAAAAATAAAGAAAACAAGGTTGCCATCCCATCAGGTATACATGTGATAGTCGAATGGATGAACAACATTGCTGAGAATGCAAATAATTTTGAAGTGGCAAACATTCAGTTCTCCTGAAACATAACTCATGATTTCAAAAATAAGGGCTAGATCATGTCTTACATGTGTCTTCCTATTCCACATATCAGGACAGCACTCAGAAGAACAGTTCTTAGGGTGAAAAGGCAGAAAATCTGTACTATGAAGAAATTTCAATCTGAGAAAAGAAGTGATCTTCCAGGGGTGGTACTTAAAGCAGAAGGAGGATACTTCTACTGACAATTCTGCTATTTCTCTGAAGTTTGGAGGTTAGCACATATGCACCCACCACAAAATGGTAAAGGATGTCTGGAGATTCATTTTTCTCACAAGAGATAGCATCATACAATCATGCTTTGAATGTTGCCAGGTCAATATTGAATACAAATATTCTAAAATATTACTATTCTGACATGAAATTTTTTCAGATGTTGATATCAACTTTATTCCAGTCTACATTTATTCACATAGGGGAATTCTTAATTTTCCCACCACATTAATCTATTCTGTGTATTTTTTATAGAAGTAGATCCTTTATCAACTTTAATTCGTCCAAAGAAGTAAAATTTTTCTGTTACCCATGTTATTCATATACCTCTTTACTATACCTTTTCAATTTCCCATTATTATGAAGGAAGTTAAAGCAAGGTCTTGTACAAAAATGTCTCTCTTACAGGAAACTCATTTGAAATTTTCTTAATTTGGGTTTGCTTTCTCCTTTATTGTAACACAGAGCCATTCTGAGACCACATAATATAGCTAGGAATTCCTCCTCATTTGGCATTTCCAGGGGTTCTCTGTTTACAGAGAAAAACTGGATTACCTTATAAATGATCTTATATTTCACACCAATAAATTTTGTCCTGTTTATATTACTAGTAGATTGCACACTTCAGACTGTGTCAAAAGGGTCAGCAATATCTTCCGTCTGCAAATTATTCACAAATATATAAAACACAAACCTATCTATCAGTTACTTGCAATGTGATAGATTTTGACTCCACAATCAGAATCCAAGTTCTGTTGTAAAAAGCAGTATTTAATGCACAGGTCCCTTCCTTGAGGTATAATGTTCAGGAGACTGTTAGTATGAATATGTATGGCAGTACGTGACTAATTATTGCAAGTGCTGTTGTGAACACTCACTATACAGAATTTGCTATTTCTGTGCTGTGATTAACCAAAATTTCATAATATTTTCAGCTCCTAAGCAAGATGATTTTCACTCCCAAAGCATAATTTGAAGTGTGCAAAAAGTTTGAATTCTTCAAAATGACTTTGAGTTATCCCCAGCTCAACATCTGTTTAATAAATCAGTGGTTCTGATTCCAGTTGTGCATGGAAGGCAGGAGTGGGAAAGATCATCTAGAAACCAATAGAGTCTGAGTTCACAAATGGAAATAATGGTTGTTTAAAGAAAATGATATCTCAAAACAAAATTTTTCTTTTCTATCAGAGTATTACTGGAATGAGAATGTGATATTAGGTGGTATATTATGGGTTGAAAAAATAAAGAAATTAAAGTGTGCTGTGAAAGACCAATACCCTTCAGGTGACAGATGTAAAATCACCAAAACAATTACATATTTCTTGAAGTGTTATCAAAGCCATATCATAGCCTCACTGTGTTTTTGTTTCATTTAAAAGCTATAACCCTTTTTTGAGGAAGAAAATTTCTTAATGAAAAGAACCTGGCTGGTGGAAGAGCCAAGAAAGAAGTTACAGTCAGTGAACACTAACATTTATGTAATATGAAATATTATGAGGAAGGAAGGTGGGCAAATAGACTGTGGAACAGCACCTTCCACTTATTCCAGATTCTTTAAAAATGTGCAAAATATTCTTATTGGACTCCCTTCTGGCAGTCACAATGAGCATAAAAACATACCTGCATGAATTATTATCCTTCAACTCCATCCCAGGTGTGTGGAGGTAAGGACAGAAATTTAGAGAGGGAAATCTACCCATCCCCTTAATTGTGAGGATATATTACTACTATTTGCAGAATGAGTATTTGGAAACACATGGATCTGGTATTGGATCAAAACATGTCATGCAATAAGGCACAAAGATGTAATTGCCATTCACTGAATTTGATAGGTCAAAGCAGATAGTTGACTCACAAAACCACAATGTTGCATCCATTTTACTAGCATCGTAACTTCCTTGGTTTTCCCCTCTATACTGAAATTGGGCAGAAATGTACCGATCGTTTGACATGCTTCTAGACCTCTCTAAAAGTAGGATTAATTTCCAGGACTCCTACCAGAAATCTACAGCACATTTATTAAGCAGGAAATAGAAATCTATTGAAGTGCCCTCTGAGAGCTACTGCAATATCTAATTCATATAATACTGAGAGTAAGTGTATAGGGAGAGTGAACATAAGTCAATGGTACCCTATATGAGCTCATCCTTGTCAAAGAAGCCATTAAGGGGGCTAAACCTGAGACACAATTAGATTACTGAAATTTCTTGTATAACATCAGAGTTAATAAAATAATGACAAATGCATTACACAATCAGAAGTAAATCGAATTCTGTCAATTTTATGTGCTCTTTCTATTTGTCCTATATGTACTGTCTTCTAGTAATAGAAAAGAATTTATCTACTTTGAAAAGTTTCTTAAGGCAGGAATGTCCAAAATTATTTTGATATAGCAGGGATTTTAGGTCCTGAAACTTGAAACAATGGTGGCCTTATAAAAAACAGTGCAGTAAGGTTTAATTAAATAAAATTAAATTACAGCTAAAGGAAATCCATTCCTGAAATGTTCACCTATATTTTAAAATTAATGCAATAAAATTCCATTATTTGAAATATATATAGCAAACAAAAATTGGTGTAAGAAGCAGACATATATAAGACTAGATCCATCATCTAATGAGAAAAGCAATATTTCTCCTTTACAGCTGCAACTCCTCTAGATCCATAGAAATACATGATTCATCTGGCAGGAGAGCCTTTATTCTGAAGTCTTCAAAATATATTTGGATCTATTTGTACACTGTACCAGCACATATTGGAAGAGTCAATGTAAATGTATTGATTCCTTCCTGCAATCAGACATATTCCTTAGAACAAGTACCCTGATTATAAAGTCAACTTTATTAACTGTTGTGCACCTCTCAGCACTTCTTTGCAAAACCAATCACTCCAATTTTTTCTATGGACAAGGTATTTTCTTTGTTGTAAGTGGATTGTCAGTACTCCTACTCAAATCAGTCTCACTATCTGATATATAAGATCACATGGAAGAGAGAGAGACACACAGTAAATACGTGAAATATAGTCAAAGTAGCAGCAACAATAGAAAACCAAATACACTGAGTAGGTTAAATAGATTAGGTTAAGTAGATTTAGGACAGGGAATTCACTGAGCAGTTAATGCTGAACTTTAGAGCATGCAGGATGGAAAGCTCAGGTTTAGAGGTGCAGAGATGACAGAGATAAAAGTTTTCTTGGATATTTTTTTCTGTCTGAGATAAGGTTGAGGCAATGCTATGACAGGACTTTATGAGTTTAGGCAAATGCATGAGCTAAGGCTAAGAATATTAGGAAAAAAGTCCTGATTTTCTAAACCTAGAACAAAGCATGTTTGAATGCTTTATAATTTTGTTAAGCTACCCTTTTCTGTTCTTAGCTGAGTATGCTAACCCCTCAGCACATTCAGCTTTCACTATGAACCTGTTGAATAAGGGGAGATATTAACACTGGAGGAGTACTTGAAGTAAACCATATCAAAAACCAGATCAGTCCTTCTATACATGACAAGGAGGTGAATACTGCATTGCAAACATAACTATCTGTATAAAGCCACCTCCAGTTACTAAAAATTTGAACTGAAAAATGTTGTGGCTGCTACCTTAGCTGGCAAGATCAGTAAACTGGTGAAACTGACATCCATACGGTAATAAAGATGATATCTGATATGAAAGTATAAGGATTGTATATGGAGAACATATTTAAAATTATATAAGGCATCTAGAAAAAAATTATGTCCTCTTTAAACACCGTGTTGAGCATATTATACGGTCTTGAAGTAACGTGCCTATCTGAAGGTATATGAAAGCTACACTGACCTTAGGTTATCCATCTCAGTGCAAAGAATGCACATAAGTGCTTCATACACTTCCTCCTTTTTATGTTATCTTTAATCTTTTGCATCAAAATATGCATAAAGTAACTTCAAAAGAATGTCTTTGCAAAGCCTTGCAACAATTAAAGCAGGTCCTTGCTTTAACAAGTCATCAGCAGTGAGAGATTGCCTGTTCTGAGAAGCAACACAGTGACCTGAAAGCTTCTAGTCCTGAAAGCATCTTTGATATAACACCTTCTCAACCTACATAAACTATTTTTTATACACCTGGTTTGTTGATGCATTCTGCCATCCCACTCATTTTTTATGTGGTTGGTGCTTTGAAGATGTTAAGGAAATAGGCTTGATTTTGACAGTTATTTCCTGGGATTTGGGGAGTGTGATTGTTAATCTATTGCAAAAGACATTCTCATTATTTGAATAAATCATAATCTGAGGTTACTTTTCTCTTATCACTTTTCTTTTGACTTTGAATTCTGCTTTTCATTTCCTCTGAGCTCTTTTACTAATTGACAGGTGGTCCTGATGTGGTTCAATTCAGCAACCTCTCTCAAGTTACTGCTTGACTCTCCAGATGTTTAATTTCATCAATTTCATATGCTTCAGTGACTTTCTAGGCTACTTCTACCTAGCACCGATACACTTATCTCCCTCTTCTATTCCTTTCTCCCATTAGAAAAAGTGATTTGGTCGTGGTTGTTGTTGTTTTTGTCTCACAATTTGATTAATTCCCCTGGTATTAACTTCACGATTTTAAAGAATCCATCACAAAGTTAGTCATGGAAAGCCCTCAAATCTCATCCCATTTCTATCTGCAGCATGAACATCTTCGTGACATTGCATACAATTATGATGCTTGATAGTATACCATCCTTGAAAGCCAGCATTACATTGTGGTCCCCCCTGTGATTTAAGTTCTTTGGTTTACAGATATGCACAAAAAATGCCTGGGATTTATGTATGTTATAATTGCCTCAAAATTTTGGTTTGAAAATGCATTTCATTCATTATCCCTGGGCACTGTAAATCTTCATTTTGCTTGATATGTATGACACCTAGAATGACAAAATATTCAGATCTGTAACATTTTGTCAAGGGAGCATTTTACAGCTCTGGATAAAGAACATAATAATTGCTCTGCAACACCTGAAGACTCCTGCAAATTGTCTAATGCTGCCAGTTTTCCTTTATTACATTTTTCATGCCATAGATCTGTGAATGAGCCACAGCTTTTAAGATGACACCCATTTATTTAATACATCGTTGTGTACTCGACAATCTTGAGTTAAGTTGCTTTTCTTCTGGTTCTGTAGTATGCTGACTACCATTCCAAGGCAAATATCTGCATTCAGCTAAAATGTAAACATACAAATGTATATGAGATAATCTATCTAATTTTATTTACCATTTCTGATTCCTAAAAATAAATTTAATCCTTGTTCTCCAACTTGATCCAGTGTTAAAATTTGAATTCATATGGAGAAATAATTCCTAAAATTCCACAGTTCTTTAGACCTGTGGAAAGGATACATATCCAAAACATTTCAAGGGAGCCTTTTTTTAGAGCATCTCCAAAACCAAAAAGCCTGCCTATGACAAATTTCCTGGCAAGATTTACAGACATGCATACCTAGTTAGGGAGGAGCATCAATTTTTAATTAGTTACCAAGAGAAAAGAGCTTTTGACAACAGAAAAAAATCTGAGTTTTTTTTCTGCTAGGTATACTTCAGTTAGTCTAAGAAGATAATGCAGGATGATGTACTTTATAAAGAACTATACCAGTGTTTTTCAAGGTATACACTATGCCGGGATCACAGCAAACCATGACTGCCTCTTCTAGCTTCCTCATGGTTTTAGAGCCCATACCCATGTAACTGTGCTTTCTATCATTTTCCTATGTCAAATGTCATAAAATCATAGAATGGCTTGGGTTTGAAGAAAGTTTAAAGATCATCTAATTCCAATCCCACTGCCACGTGCAGGGACACCTCTACTAGACCAGCTTGCTCAGAGATCTATCCAGCCTGGCTTTGAACATCTCCAGGAAGGGGGCATCCACAATTCTATGCACAACATGTTCCAGTGTTTCACCACCCTCTGAGTAAAGAGTTTCCTCCTAACATCTAATCTAAATCTACTCCCTTAGTTTTAAACCATTGCCCCTTGTCCTATCACTACATGACCCTATAATATGTCACCCTCCATCTTTTTTAAGAGCCCCAGTTAAGTACTGAAGACTGCTCTAAGGTCTCCAACAAGCCTTTTCTCCTCCAGGCTGAACAATCACATCTCCCTCAGTCTGTATTCACATGAGATTTGCTCCAGCCCTCTGCTCATCTTCATGGCCCTCCTTTTGCCCTGCTTCATCAGGTCCATATTTTTATTGTGTTAAGGACCCCAGAGCTGGACACAGTACTCTAGGTGGGGTCTCATGAGAGCAGAGTAGAGGGGGAAAATCAATGCCCTTGACCTGCTGTCCATGTCATGTATTCAACCATCTTTTCCAGAATAGCTTGCAGTCTTTCCATTGCAATGCACTGATTCAGGTCAACAGCAAGTATGGGCGAGCAAACAAACCTCATGACCGATAAAAAAAATTGCATTTTTAATAAAATTCTTCTCATTCAATCATGAAGTGAATATTTGACATTGCAGAAAATCTTAGGTCTTATTTTTTATAAATGGCCTCTTCTTTTCCTTGATACGAAAGGACATATAATTGGGGGGATGTAGGAGAATCAGCTTTTAGACGTAGTGTTTCCCTGCCTTGAAAGTGTGAAGTTTCACAAAGGAAATGAAGCATAGCAAAAATAAGTATGTGCCGAAAGCGTGGGATCAAGAGTAGATGTTTGGGAGCACCCGTAGTAAAGAATTTAGGTATTTATCACAGGGTGCAAAATTGCAGAGTTTGCATATCTAACCAAAAAGAGAAGAAGTTTGTGATTGAAATTAAAACCAATACTTATTGGCGAAATTATTTAAGAGCGAGATAATTTTCAGATTAAAAAGGAAAACCTGTGAAGCTTCTTTCTTTTCCATTTAATCAGTCAAAAATAGTCCTTCATCAGAACAGTAGTGAAAAGAAAATGAAGTGTGAAGTCACACTGCAGTGTGATCCTTATCACATACTACTTTGTGAAAAGTAACATTTGGTTTCCTCAAGAAAAAATAAATTTAAACAGAACAAGAAAATTAGAGTCATTGCATATCTGTTCTGATTTTACTTCTGAACTGTAAATCCCCGAAAGCCCTAAGTGAATTTGAGTGTTATATTGAAATTTTAACATTTCATTTGATATACCTCCATGCAAAGATAGCTGAAACAGACATTCAAAAATGCTGAGAATCTTTGAAGCCTGTGAAGAAAATTTTGAAATTTCCAGTATGAATATAAAGTACCTGTTATGATAGTCTTTGTATGAAATTGTTAAAAACATTACTGTAGAGGTTCCATGACTAAAATAATGCCCATACAAAGCACAGTGGTCTAACAGAACCCAAATGGAGCATATAAAGGAAGATTTATATAGCTTGCAAAATTTATATAACTATTATAACTGTAATAACTTATACATGCATCATGGTTGCATGAATTATAAGCAAGAGACTACCAGCACATTAAGTATTTCACTGATTGTACTTTCATGTGATGATTTATTTTATTATTTGAGAAAGGGATTTTTTTCCTTTTCTCACATCTGAGTGAGCACCCACCAACACCTAGTTTCATTCTGAGTTGCAGTTTTATACAGTAGAAGCTTTAAAAAAGTAGAATTTGAAGTTGTGCAGTCTACCTCATGACAATTTCATTCAATCTTTCCTATGAAGATCAAGTCTTGCAAAAAAAAAAAATGCAAACCCAAGAAAATAGAAACAAATAAGTTTATAGACAGCATTTAAGTTAAAAGCAAGGAAAAGTACAATTCATTCTTTCTAAATCAAGGGATAGGGAAGCCAAACAACGTTTAGAAATTAATATACTCCACAAAAATTTCATTGGTCCATAAGGGTGAAAATTCAGGTTTAGATTGCCTTGTCTCTAGGTTTTTATTCCTGTTATTTTCAATGGAAATTCAGTTCATGTGTCCAATGAATTTTAAGGTACAGTTTATCCTAATATAGACTGTCAGAAGAAAAGCTAAGTTTAAAAAAGAGGCAAATAAGTTGAATTAGGGATAACAGATGGTAGCATATTGTAGCAAAACAATACTACTTAGAAACTCATGGATATGTTCAACCTTCATAAAGAAATATATCATTTACTAATATGATAGTCCATGAACAACAGGAATGGCATGAACTTGTGTCAGTGGAGGCTTAGGTTACATATTAGGAAAAAATTCTTCATCCAGAGGGTGGTTGGGGACTGAAACAGCTCCCCAGGAAAGCAGTCATGGCACCAAGCATGACAGAGTTCAAGACGCATTTAGGCAACACTCTCAGGCACATGGTGTGATTCTCTGGGATGTCCTGTGCAGGGCCAAGAGTTGGACTTGGATGATCCTTGTGGGTCACTTCCAGCTCAGGATATTCCATGATTCTGATTTTGTGTTTTAATAGATTTCATCTACCACTGAGAAATAATTTCTCACACATGCAAAACCTGTTTAATCAATTCATTATTCTGCCCTCGGTGTCCAAACACTGTCTTCTTCCAACTGGGAACACTTAAGCAGCACAAGGTATCAAAGATGGCTAAAACTAGCTAATTGAGGATTCCCTAGTTACACCAAATCTGTAATTTGGCATCACTTACACTGTCTTTTCCCATTAATTTTGGCATAGGACATGAGAGGACTCCTCATCTGGCAACAGAACAGACTGCACTATAATAATTAACAGCATGCATGTTGCAACCCTATGTGTTTCTGAAGCTGCTTCTAAATTTCTGTAAATTAAATTGCCCTGATTCTGTTAGACTTAGAAAGGGTAAACATTAAACACAACCAGGGGGCCAGCTTACTCTGGAACAACTTATCATTCTTTTCCATTCTTTGACTGCCTAAGTGCAAGATACCTGGACTGTTGCATTTTTGATTGATAATATCATATACTAACACAGAATCACCTCATTATACTTGCAATCCATCTTGTTCATGAGGTTATTTAATAAACTGTAGCCCCTTGGTAAGATAGCCATAATCAATGTACATAAACTAATATTTTTATTAGTTATAATTATACAAGGTCATTTTTATTGGTGCATCTAGATTGATAGATAGCTCTGTAATTGTTTTCAAAGGCACAGACAGCTATAATACAATTAAGTGACAAAGGATTGATCCTTGCTACATCAAAATCAATTGAAACTGATGGCACCCAGGAAGCCTCAGAGATGCTCAATAGTCTTTAGGATAAGGCCTAAACTAAGACCAGTTCACACTCTTGCACCATTTCTTACCAAATTCTTGTTTTACTCTATCTTTAATAAAAAATCCTTGTGTTTAAAGTTACATTTTTGTTATAATGGATTAATACAGTACAGACATTTTAAAAAGCCATTGACAAAGTCTTGTCAATAGTTTGGATTTTTGGTGATACTACAAAGCTGAAAGGCTGAAATGTTATCTAAAATGGAGAAAAATCTAACCCTTTATTTCAATGTGACAGATGTACTTGCCTCAAGCACTAACAAGGCATAGTTAATTACTGATACAGTTGCAGAAAAGGTGCTCTGACAGTCATGATCTATGAACAAATTTGTCTTCCAAGTGACAAGTCAAACAGAGGTTACAGAGGATCTTGGGCACTGGGTGCGTTATAAAAAAATTTTGCCATTTCATTTTTATTGCTGCAGGGGAAATATTACACCTTCAACTCAGATGATGTCTGAGGTCCTTTCATGCTTATAATCTTTGCATTAAAGGCACAAATACCCAATAGTAGATATTGCTAAGAGGTCTTTAATGCAATAGATTCTTTTTCAGAAATCTCATTTTTCCTAAATTATTTAATGTGGTGTGTTTTTTGATACGGTATCTACTTTAGAGATATCGACTAATGAACAATTAAATCATGCACCATAAAAAAACAGCATTTAAAAAAAATTTGAATCTATTAAAAAGGCTAGAGGCAAATCAATTTCCAAATGACTCCTTTTAAAAGATCTGAAATCTTGTATTGTCTTGTTTCAAACACGATGAAGATTTCTGAGAGCTTGCATCCTGGTGAAATGACAATAAACTGATGGTAGTGCAAAAAACTACCCACCAGATAATTCTATTACAAATTTTTTTTTATCAAGTATGATTACTAAAAGAAGTGAAAGACATAGCTAAAAAATATTGCCATTATCATTGAGTCTAGAGTCCTAAATTTCAAAGTGTACCATTCTTGAGATTAAAATATTCTCAATTTCTTATATCTGAAAAGAGGTTCAAATAAGTTCCAGAGGAACCTTGGCAAGTTTGAGAGGTGGCCAACGCAAACCTCATGAAGGTCAACAAAGCAAAGTGCAAGATCCTACATCTGGACCATGGCAATCCCAGGCACACCTACAGGATGGGTGGGGAGTAACTGAAACCAACAATGAGGAGAAAGACTTGGGCATGATGGTGGGTGAGAAAATCACCATGAGGTGACAGAGTGTGCTCACGGCTCAGAAAGCCAATCAAATCCTGGACTGCATCAAAAGAAGTGTGGCTAGCAGGTCAAAGAGGTGATTCTCCCCTTCCACTCTGCTCCATGAGACCCCACCTGGAAGACTGCATGCAGTTCTGGGGTCCTCAACATAAAAAGGACATGGAACTGTTGGAACATGTCCAGAGGAGGGCCATGAAGTTGGTAAGAGGACTGGAGCATCTCCATTATGAAGACAGACTGAGGAAGTTGGGGCTGTTCAGCCTGGAGAAGAGAAGACTGTGTGGAGACCTCATAGCAACTTTTCAATATCTGAAGGGGCCTACAAAGGAACTGGAGAGGGACTCTTTGTTAGGAACTGCAGTGATCGGACAAGTGGTGACAAGTTCAAATTGAAGAAGGGGAAATTTAGGCTAGATATTAGGAGCAAGATTTTTCTTGTGAGGGTGATGAGACAGTGGAACAGGTTGCCCAGACAAGTAGTGGATGCCCCAGCCCTGGTGATGTTCAAAGCCAGACTGGATGAAGCCTTGAGCAACCTGGTCTGGTGGGGAGATGTCCCCATTTATGGCAGGAGGGTTTGGGACTAGATGATCTGTAAAGTCCATTCCAACCTCTAAAATTCTATTATATCATTCTATGGTATGATATAATAAGACCAAGTAAATATACTGTTCTTTATTGAGTTGAAATAGTTATCCCTGTTATGATAAATGTGAATAGGTATTTGTCATGGTGAATCACTTTTGTCACTGCTACACTGGTAGGTGCAATTTCAGGACTGAAATATAATAGTAAATTGAAGGATTTTTTAATCAGCATTTACTGTCCTAAGTACACACATTACCTGTATTTATTTCACAAATATTAGAAATCTCCCATAAAAGCTATCACAATGCCTTTGGGTTTAATAAGATTGAATCATTTGGGTCTGATCCCAAATGGGATTAGGCTTTCTGGCACAAAGCATTACAGCAATTCAGTGCTAGGCAGTGAGCCCAGGAGTGTAATTCAGGGATTTCTTACATTCCCACATTCCATGTACAATGAAAGAGAAAAACTGGCACTTTGCAATGGGACAAGAAGTATAACAAGAAGTACATAAACCAGGCAATATGAGCACCAAACCCCCAACATTATGAAACTTAATTTATCTTTTCTGCTTTAAGTGCTTGTGTCTCACCAGATTTATGAGCTTAAAACAATTTCCTCTACATTTTTATTTAAATCACACTGACCATCTGCAGTGATTTTTGTTGCACTCAGTC
>NW_008667695.1:29320-49406 GCF_000695815.1 Acanthisitta chloris
CTCAGTTCAAGAACTGATTTCATGAATTTCAAACTCACAATTCATACTTCTGATGACGAGTATTAACTTCTAGGAAACAAACCTGTTTGTTTACTTCCCTTTCATAAATCTTGAGTTAATAACTGCACAGAAATGTATCTCTGGTTGAAGCAATGGAGGGTCCTTCTTCCTAAGTTTTGCAGCTTGCGGTTTAGGCCTTTCACATAGAAAATGGGAGCCCTATGAATTTCAAACTCACAATTCATACTTCTGATGACGAGTATTAACTTCTAGGAAACAAACCTGTTTGTTTACTTCCCTTTCATAAATCTTGAGTTAATAACTGCACAGAAATGTATCTCTGGTTGAAGCAATGGAGGGTCCTTCTTCCTAAGTTTTGCAGCTTGCGGTTTAGGCCTTTCACATAGAAAATGGGAGCCCTCTCTCTCTACTGAGAACACCAAAATCACTTTTCCCACTCTAAGAACAATGGTTGCAAACACTACCACGGTGCAAAAGCTAAAATAATTCTTCCTTCCATATTTTTGAGTGGAACTGGCTCAGATTTAATACTGTGTAATGTATGTTCAGTACAGACAGAGGCTACTAATATCAATAATCTGGAGGGTGCTACACAAGCAAGGGATGTCTGAATACAGCCTTGAGCAAGGCAGCACTTCCAAGCATGATCAAAGTCAGGAGAGTAGATATCTATACCTACAGCTTATGACCTGGCCGTTCTGCAGATATTTTCCAAGTTTTTTCACTTTTCACAAAATTCAATCCAAGCCCTTGGGTGATAGCACTTTATTTCTTAAGCAATATATATTGCGTTAAATATAAAGAGCATTTAAAGGGTATAATCTTTAATTTTCATATATGCTTTTCAACTGATACTTTATCATGTGCCAACCGAGTTGCCAAAAATTTATAAAATAAGATTGTTTCCTCTTTTTCAGATTTACACTTTTACGAGGGTGCATGACATCTTCCATTTGTACATCTGTTTGTAGCAGTTCAGTGTAAGAAACATTGAGGCCAAGTCATACCTAGTAAGTGAATTCCCAGACAGTAGATGCTGGGTATTGTACCTCTGAACATTAGGCAAAAGTATATGCAAAGACACTTCAAACAGCAAAAAATGTCTTCTTTTAATTCTCTGAGGGAACTGAAAAGATATCTCTATTGTGCTATCCCCAAATGTATTGTTCATGCTCTGCTGAGGAAAAACAAGAAAGAATGTGCTATGCCTGAGTGTCCTCTGCCTCTCCCTCCCTCAAACCTGACATCTGAGGTCTTTAGACTCATGACATAATGCAAATGTTATCAGGTCTCAAAACAGGGAAGGTCCCAATTGATTTTTATTAATTTTACTGAGATAAATTTTCCATCCCAAAGACATTCTCTTTAAAATATGCATGCTTCTTCCTTGCTAATATAAGGGGGAAAAAACCAGCAAAAAATCCCAACCAGACAAGCAAAAACAAAAAAACCCCAAAAAGCAAACAGCAAATAAATCAAAGCCCTTGGCCAAAGTGAAAACTTATCGCTCCCCCTTTGCTCTCTACAGGGGCTAAGTGCATACACATAATGAAAATCAAGAATATTAATAGGCATTTTTATTTTATGCAAGCCTTTAACCAGATAGATTTTGCTAATACTATTGGTGTAATGATGCCCTGATGTTAAACATTCGTTCCTGACTGAACTGCAATTCTCTGTTCTCTCAGCTGTGCCAGCACAATACTGGGGCCACGATATAAACAGGACTGATAAACTAATCTAGACTGAAAGCAATTCTTCACTTAATCAGAGCTATGATATGCTCCAGGTAAATCCTGAAGTGTAATGTTAGGGTACTATGTTATGTTCCGATGAGAATTAAATAAAGGGCTAGCTGAAATATTGCTGTCAGCACAGCATCTGCTCATGTGATCTTTTAGTCATAATAATAGTGCTAATTCACAGCATATCGAAGCAGACGTGGAAATTAACACACACAGTGCATCTTCTGAACATTCCCTATGAACTGCTCATGAGCAATCTGCAGGCCAAGAATTTATTCACTGAGGAAATAAATGAATATTTTCTAGGTAATGAATAAATCCACAAATTTTGCCATATGTTTGTGGACAACTGGTGAACAGGAAAAAAATGGTGGTGAAATTTAACCCAATAAATAATTCATTACCAATTGCTCTCCTATTCTAAATTTAAATCTACAGGTTTAACTGTCTCCAAGCTGGTTTTATATGAGTAGCACTAGCACCCAGTGCCTTCATTCATTATATACTTTGCATCACCAGTGGTTATCATCAAACACTTTACATGGGGGCAGCAGAGGAAGCAAGCAGTCCCTTCTGGTTAAAATAAATACAGTTAGATTTCAGCTCACTATTTCAGCGCTGAAACCATCACCTGCATTTGAATGACCAAGAGACTAAGACAGATCACAGACATAGAATAATGCAGTGGGTTGGCTGCCACTTCATTTGCCTTGACCCCTACTTTGTAACCTGCCACTACTGAATTTTAGAGGAAAAATGACTAGAGCTAGAGAATCAGGCAGAGTGAAAGTCAACATCATCATCTCTCTCTCTGCAGGTCAATAGTTCAGCATCATCATTCCGGAAGAACTAATCTCATTTCTGAAACCTATTTCTAAGTGTACAGTTGTTATCTAAAAGACAATCTGGAGACCGTTTTAATGCTTTCAAGCGGAGGAAGTTAAAGTGAAACAGAAGAATATAAAAATGAACCTCCATTGTACCCTCATCTGGAGGGAAGAGGCATTTAACATCATCTTTATTACTCAGATCACAGGAAATTTTTGCATCATCCTTCCCAGAAAGGTCTGCTTGAGTGATCTTTTTTACTTTAGTGACCTAAGAGTGGTTTACATTTCCTAAATTATTAAGAAAACTAAAAGTTCAGAAAGAATAACTTGCTATGAACACCATCCAGGAAAATAATATAATGGCTGCCACTGCAAATTATGCATGAGATTAAGGTCTTAATTTACTTTAATTAGGAAGAACAGCAAAACATAAAATTTACTGGTTCATTGACTTATTCACAATTGTAATACAAACAAATAAAAATAAACTTTCTTTCCAGTATAGTTTACCTTGTATCCATTTTCCTCATATACTCCTTACCCAAGCAGTGTGGCAGATTTGGGTGGTTGATGTAGATGCTGGTGTGTGAGTTTTAATTGGTTTAATATGGTTCAAGTCCTGCTGTAGTCTCAGAAGGGAAAAGAGAAACATAAATATATGCTTATCACTTAAGCCTTTTTTTTCCTCAGCTTAGGATGACAGAAAAATTGGTGCATTTGGAGCTTAGCTGCCACGATCCTCCATTCAGAGAAGCCAGAGAGTTCTTCAGAAGGGTCAGTTAAGGGGATTAGTCTCTATAAAACTCATTTTTATTATCTCAATCATTAAATGAGGGAGAAACTGCAGTTACCCTACAAAGTCAAAGGGGGTGGGGTGTTAAGGTACAAAAAAAACACCAGAAAGGATAATTATTAATTTTTTTTTTCCTCATTTGCACTGTGACTGCTTGCAATCTGCAAACTTTCAGTAACAGGGATCCAGCCTTAATCTTTGGTAGCAAGCATAATCACACATCTAGTGGCATCATTGCAGCTAGCAGTGAAAGCAAATATTAATTTTCCCAAATCAATTCTAATATCACTATATTATCACCATGATGTAAATCTACATTTACCACTCCTTTTCTTTGAGACTTGGCCACTTAGGATGTGTTTCAATTAAAAAGTGAAGAAATTTTGAATAAATGATCCAGATGATCCTGAACTATATGTTTACTTAAGGGTAAATATTATTAGGTCTTGATACATTTATTGTAAACTTTTGAAACACTGATTTAAGAAATCATTTGGAGGCCTAGATTAGCCCCAGGGACGTAACAGCACAAGGTACCCTGAAGATGCTGAGCATTAGGAATATGATACAACACAGATATTCTCAAAAGAACTCATTGAGATGTTCGACCACTTTTCAGAAGACTTCTATCCATCTTCAATGTCTGCTTAGCTGAGCTAATCAATCAAATTAAGACAAATACACATATGCATAAGGTTCACATATTTGTATATTTTGGTTAATTGTGGTCAGTGATGACAGAAGCCAAATGTACATTTCACACCCAGAGTAAAAGACTCCAGAACAGCTGTCTCCTTGACACTCAATTGGCAGCTATAACAGCTTTTAAGAAATGTCTCATGGCATCAGTTTACTCCTCAGCACAGCTCCTGACATTTTTGGATTACACTAGAATAATTTCCAAATTAGTATGTCTCTAATCACCACTGTAACTAGAAAACCTTTAGAGCATAGCTGACTGAGTAAGAAGCACAAAAGGCAAATCAGAGGACCTCACCCTCTTCCCAAATTATGATTTTCAAGCTAATCTCAATTTCTGGGTCTTGACTTATGATTCTTGAAGGTTTATTATAAAATCCTACATTCCTTCTAATAAATAAAGTTAACATTTAATATTGAAGTTGATTGTTCTGTTTAGAGTGACTCCAGGAAATGTGCAATAATACACCCTTTTGTCAGTTTTCTTTCTGTCAAAAAATCAAGGATATAAAGGAATAAAAACTATACAAATATAAATAAATAAGATTAAATCAAATCAGCAAGCAGGAAAAGCAAAACTTGTAACTCAGAAATCAATAAAACAAAATAAGGAAAGAGACATAAAATTACAGGTAACAAGTCAATCTAAAAAAAGTCAGAGAATATATTTAATTCTTTCTGTCCTCCATATTGTCATACTGATCTCTACAATGTCAGTCCTAAAAGAAAGTATCACTATATTTAAATTTTGCTTTCCTTCTAAAATAAAACTAATATGAATTTTAAGAACATGTTTACTAAATACCATATATAGAAACTTACGTGTACTTGGCTTTTCAGGAATTCTTATTCAGAGACTCTGACAAATAACTATAAGGTGAGGCCAAACAGATAGATTACTCAACCAAAGTTTATAGCAACAACACCCTGAGATCTCAAACATTTTACTAACACCACTCATGACTTGAGATAATCAAATCTACAGAATTACTGTCCTTTGAGGAAAAGGAACTAATATTAATTAATTCTTTTAAATTCTTTTTCATCATGATGATGTATCAGCTTTTTTTGACTTAATTACACCATTATAAAGGTATCTTATTTATAGGATCCTAATTGTCCAAACATTTTGAATGTGTAGAATATGTTTGTGGAATAACTAAGACTTTATAAACAAGTCAATGTAGAAGAAATCAAAGGACAGACACAGCCTATTTCAGATAATCAAATAGTGAGAGGTGACTGCTGGCAAACTGGCAAAACAGGGCCCTAGCATAAATGCATACATTAGTACAAAACCAGAACTCAGAGTGAACATAACTAGGCTCCTAACACTTGCCAGAAGGTCACATTTCAGATTTAGCTGTATTAGGTGCTTGCCCTTTCTTATTTATTTGATAGTCATTTCTAGATTTGAAAATTGCTAGATCACTGTTGGAAGGCTTTACAGCATGATCACAGACTTGCTTTCCAGTTTAGTCAGTATAGCAGTCAATGGCAAGCCTCACAGATTAGGAAAAATATGACAAATAATAAGAGTAAGTGGGTTCTGTGTCTTTTATGTTTTCTTTTATTTCTCTAAAGTGGTCAATATAATATGTTATGGAAGTAAATTTTAGCTCTGATCAACAGTAATGGAGGTCAGGCTGTGGCAGTTATATAAATCCAATGAGGTTAACTAGCCCATAAAAAATAAGTGCTGAAGTGTTCATTTCTCTGTGGGTTATACGGCTAGGTGACTTGCTTTTCCTGTTATAACCATTTTATTATAAGTTTCTACAGCAAAGAAAATTCTAAGTGATTTCTGGAGAAGACATGAACAATAAAAGTCCCTGTAGCATTTATATGATAGATATTATTTGTGTATACCATAATGACCCAAGTAGAGTTCTAACAGGCTTTCTTTTCTACAGTGAAAAAGTGAAAAATAGACCAGATGAATGCTTCTATATTACATAACTATTTTTTACATTGACAAGTGAAATACACCTTTTTTCCTAGTGGTATATTTGATGCTGTGATTACAATAGCTTTCGAATTTTTTATTTTTTTTCCTGAAGCCAAGGAATGAAATAGGAATCTGGGAACAAACTGATTGTTAAAACAATTTCCATTTTCCTTCCGCCAATGATGAGATGTTAGAATGTGACCTTTTATTATTTTACTGAGTAAAATATACAGTATCTTCTCATAAGCTTATATTAAACTTACTTTCTGCAGTTATTTCAGTCAGGATTGTGCTGAGAACATTTCCTTATTTTGTGCGAATGGAAACTTTGTATGGGTGATAAATTTGTGGCAATAGAACCGTTCCCTTTTGAGAGGCATTTAAATCTTCCTTACATCCTTTATTTAACAGGCAAATCTCTTTAGCTTCCAATACACACAACATTTACAAGCCAGAAATTACACACTTGAGTTGGCATATATTTAGATGATTTCTTCTGAAAAAAAAAAAAAAAAAAAAAAAAAAAAAAAAAAAAAGGGAAAATGAAACAACATAAAAAAAAAAAAAAAAAAAAAAAAAAAAAAAAAAAAAAAAAAAAAAAAAAAAAAAAAAAAAAAAAAAAAAAAGGGAAAATGAAACAACATTAAAATTCATTTTATATTATTCATTTTCAAAAGGAATAATTTGACACCAAATTAAATCAGGTATATAGTGACCAGAGCATTTTGGAAATGTACAATTTTAGTTTTAAATACATAGTTCTGTCAGTCAGAAGAATTGTTCATATGATAAATATTTAAGAGTTTTTCTCTAAGGCATGGAAGTCTTTAAATGGGTAAAATCTGGCACAGTTCTGAAATTAGCAGACTAACTAGCAAAACATTGTGCCCTTTGGAATTCAGTCTTCTATGTTTTTCATAAACAGCTTGAGTAATCAGACCTAAGAGGTTTGAAGTTAACAAAAAATTTTCAAGAAGTGTTAACATTGGTTATATTCTGCAACTTACAGAATTTAAAGAAGGGATTTATGGTTCCAGTTGTTGCAGCTATCTCTGTTATTGACCTTTCACCAGAAGGCTGAGCTCTCTCAACCTGTTTTGCCTTTTAACTCTTCAGTCTTTTTAGGCTGTAAAGCCTTCTAGATAAACATCTAACTTTTATAGTGTGTGCAAGTAGACCCTCCCATGATGGAAACCCATTGTATGCCAGCAGATGTGACCTCCTGCTGGTATCATTGTACAGGTAGAAAACAACAGCCAGAACATCACAGGTAGGAGTTCTTCAATGAAGATTGCACATCTCCTGAGAAGTTCCTTATAGCTTTGCATAAGAACAGAGAAAACTTTGCAAAGGCAGATACTGATTTCTTCACAGAATATTGCAACAGACAGAGTATTAAACAAGTATAATAAGCAAATGTTTATGAAATGGGAGATATCCTCAGATAAAAGTCATAATGATAAATGATCACTGTTCATCTGAATCTATTTCTCTGCAGAAAATGCATTGATTTTTAAGTACTGAAATCAATTGGAATTTCTGTTTAAAAATTGGTGGTGCAATAGTGTCATATCATCAGTGGTTTACATTTATTGACTCTATTGTCTGAGATTTTCAGTTGATTGTCTTTCAGATCAGGTGTTGAGCTTCTTGAGTCACAGCCCAAACTAGTTCTTAAGTGGGATAATACTTTAGAAGTTTGATTTTAAGCAAGGTTGTACTCAAACCAACAACTAGAGAATCTTAGTTTTCCTGGTGGAAATTAATTATTCTGTGATCTCATACTCTATTACCCACTTGAATACCAGAATTTCTCACCTGGAATTTTTTAATTGCATGTAGCAGCTCTGGAGTTCCTTATTTAGCAGTAGGTGACTGCTGTTTCATATGCAGAGTCTTTTCAAGTAGTCTCCTTTGATGCTTTGGGCGAGGGTTCCTCTCTACTAGAGAACAGAAAAACTTGCCTCTGACCCCCTAAGACAGGAAGATCAGGAGGAATGATGCAGAAAGACCCATTGCTCTACGTATTTCAGCCTTCTTAATGCACAGACAAGAATAAATCAGTACGGTTCTGGTTCACCATACTTCAGTACACAGAAGTGACAGGTAAGGCTACATAAATGGAGAAGAACAGAGAAAAATTGTTAAGAAGATCAATAGCCTGAAATACCTGAAACACCTAAAATAGTGTTTTGAATTCAAGCTGATTGCTGATCAACCATTCTTTGTATGTTAGCTTAAACCTTTCCATGAAGCTAGTGAAATGGACATCAAAAGGAACTATATGAACCATGGATCTGATTCAAGGTGGCTGTTTTGGTGAAGGTCTGGGAAGGGTTTTTTTTGTGTTGGGTTTTTTTTCTCGGTTTCTTTTTGGTTATTTCTAGTACTGTTGGGTGCAACATACCTTTTTTTGATAAGGAGGAGTTTTCTAGAGCATAAATGGTGAAGATTTTCAGACATTTTTGTGTGTGATCATATCTAAGTTACACAGGTTTAAGTTAATGTGTTCATAACTCCTCAATCTAAAATCAAGCTTGACCACCATACCAAAATCAAGAGCAGTGCATGAAAAGTTAAAGATGTGTAATATTGATTTTAAAATCCGTAAACGACAATAGTACAATATATGAGATACATACATTTAGCTTATATAAAAAATAAATCAGCAGATAAACTGATTTAATGAGAAGATAAGTTTGCTTTGAAATTATTGAAGGAAACAATAATTAAGTGCTTTTTATATTGTAATTCATTATTGTATTAGCAAAATTTAGTCTGAAACTATTCTAATCAAAAGATTCCTTTCTGTCCTTCTGCACCTTTAATTCTATGGACCAATATCTTAATTATTAGAAGGAATTTACCATCGAATAAGAACAAGGCATTTTTTTAAATAAATGAAATGAAAAGCATGTATATTTTCTCCCTTCTCTAAAAATTATTTGCCCTAGTTTTCAGCTTACTGTAAGTCTCTCATACTAAAAAAAAAAAAATAAATAAAAGCAACCCTCTTTATTGCGCTGCTAAGTCTGATCTGTTAAAGGCAGGGTGAAGAGTTCAGACAGGCATCTAAGCACACCCCGAACAAAATAGCTCTGATTCCTGTACTGTACATGAACAAACAAGAGATGCATCCCATCAGACTCTCGACAGATCTGTCATTGTTTACCATTAGCTCTCTCATCTTCGCATGCCTTGTCATTCTGTGCGGAGGGGCTAGGGTTGGCCTGCTGCCCAACCGCTGATGTGCAGAACTGACTATCTCCCATCCCCTGTAGATGCTGCAGGCAGCATCAATTCCTGATGAAAGTGTGCTCCCTAGTGTTACAGTGCTACAAAGGCCAGGGAGACCCAGTTAGGAAGGTAGAGAGGGGAAAAAGATCTCCACATATGACTTTAGCAGATCCTTCTTTATCTGGAAGGCTTTACCTGTTCAGGATATCTATGGTTTTGCACATTTAGTTTCTGAAATAAAAACAGGTTCAGGCAATTTTGTCTTTTCTTTTAAAAAGGCAAGAAGTATTTAATTGTTTATGACTGGGTAACAACTTTTCAATCTGGCATAAGAAAGACTCTGCTTAACAAACTCAGTGACACAGGTATTTAAAGACATTCGTGGCTGATTTTTTATATTTGCCAATGTTAACAGTGGCCTCCAATTTCCAGCGACATTTGTGTTATCAGCATTCTTAAGGCTCAAAAAACTCAGGTGTGCTGGTGGCTCAGCTGTGCCTATAATCAATTGCACATGTTGTGTATTACAGGATTAAAGTTTAAAAATGATGGGTTTAACTCACAGGTTTTACAGTCTCTATAGGATATAGCTATCCATATTCAGCCCTTGTGCACATAGTCTGTGGTGATGACAAGTTAAGCCATCCAACTTTCAGCCTTTAAACTTAAGCAAGATTAAAGACCAAGTTTTTAATTTGCCACCAAGGCTAATGCTGTGTGTAGTGGAAAGAGACAAATACCTCCAGGTAGTTGTCTATTTTGCCTACATTAGAGACCCATTCTAGCCTGGAATACATTACCCTATCACCAGATTAAAATAGATGTTGAATTTTCACATGACCAAAGTCAAACAAGGTGAAATCCACTGTAAGTGCTAAGTCATAAAATTTTTATGCCGTAAAATGTGAATACATGTAAAATTTTATATTTGCTCATTTTTCACAGATGTACATTGCTGCACAAGGTGCCTCCACGCTGGGGAATAACACACACAGTATTTAGTGATGTTAGTGATGCTAATGCACATAATGCCAGGACTGTTGACTACAGTGGAGTCATCCCACAGGCACAGCACACAGATCTGAATCCAAGTCAGTTGAAGGCCATAACTGGTCTCACATCCCTCCAGCACCTCTAACAGAAACTATTCATGTTGGTGACTTCACAGTCTTCTGTCCAGTGACAGTATCACAAAGATGGAATGCTAACCTGATGTCATAAATAGCAGAAGACCTCATTACAAATGGGAACTCTAAAGAATTTTAAAAAAATGCTATTTTTGAAAACCCAAACAAATCCTGTGACTGTAGTTAACTGAGAGTTTAGAAGGCGCAAATGATACCTCTGGAACTTCTTCCATCTTATAATTAATATCTGGTAGAGATTTAGGCATCTGCTTTGCAGGCACAATCACTTTCTTAATCATGCAGAGTAAATTATTTGCCTCTACAAGAATAGTAGCAAGAAGGAAGCCTATATTTTTCAAATGCAGTTACATGATTAATACTGATATTCATAGTCATGGAGAATAAATAGCTTACTATACAAACAGCCCAGCTGAGTATACAGCAATACGCAATGTGTAAGATGCATATATTTCTGGAATATTTTTTGAACTCTGACATAATACTGGAAATACTGAGGATTAGATAAGTGATTGAAACTCATATTTTCTGCAATTCTCTTATAAAAATCGCACATTGTATTTGCTAACACATTCAAGCAAACATTTCAAGAGATCTGCTGACCATTACATGGGCTAGGGTGCTAAGTATAGCCTAACATCTATCAAAAATTAAATAGACATAATAATTATGTATGTGATGGAGTGTATAGTAGCTTAGATCTTAGGTTTCTTTCCAATTACAAATTTATATAGTTAGTAAATGTATGAGATATTTATAATTGTGTCATTTTTTATCTTCTTTTCTGAAATTGCAATCAATTGTTTTTAGGAAATAATTGCCACCATCAAAGATTCACATTTTATTTCACACAGGAAATATGAACTGTGAAGAAACTGTAGACATAGACTTACCTTTCCAAGTAATGCTGTAGGAATTAAAGTCTTAAAATTTAGCAAATATGAAATTAAATTTTTTCCCTGCATTTTCTTAAGTCTGTCAATTTTCAGTAAAAAGAAGAAGTAGATCTTAAATATATGCTATTCTTTTTCTCTCCTGCCTAAAAAACAAAATTATGATACTTCATGCAATATGTTCATTTAATCAAGGAGGCATTTAGGGGTAGAAAGGTATGCAAGTATTATATTCATACCTCTTAGTTTCTTCAAAAGTATTTTTTAATTCATTCTGAGAGCAGGCTAGTTTTCTCATGATTCCTTTGCTGTGGTATCTCAGTCTCAACACACTCACTGCTTAATAGATAATAAAAAATATTCCCATGGTAAAAAAGGCTCCTTATCCCACAGTAGTTAGTGCATAGAGTCAACATTTTAGAATCCCCCTGCAGTCATTGAGGTTTTACAGTCTTACCAGAAGGTCCATCATACAGTAGTATAGAGCCCAGATTCTTCTGAGTTTTCAATTTAACTTTGATGTTTCAGTATGTATATTGTAGATCAGCTGAGAACTGAGAAGGCACTGTACCTATACTCTTTTCTTTTGATCTTAGCAAGAAGTTAGATGTTGCAAAGAAATCAAAGAATGGATGTCACTAAGAAAATTTAGCACAGGAAACAGACTAATGACAAGATAGTGTTTCATTTCCACACTGATGGGGTGTGGGGAAAGCAAATATGGGGAAAAATGAAGTGATTGACTCACAGGTTTTAAAGGCTTGAATCCATGCAATATAGCTATCCTGGTTAGTATCAGGGACTCTATGACTTCATTTAGGCTCCAATCTTACTTTCAAATATAGAGTCTTTTTGGCCTATTATGGTTTGTTTTCCACAGGGATATAAACACTACAGAAGGTAACATCAGAAGAGATTCCTATTGAGTAAGGCATTAAAAAATCCTAGCTTACTTTCACATCTTGAAGACTCCACATGGAAGAGGAAGAACACAGGACATGAAAAGCCATGCTGGTGTCTTACTATTTCATCAGTCAAATAGGTGTATGCTAGACTTTGGTATTAAACTCTAGCAAAGACAAATTATCCATCCTTTAGGCTTCTTTTATAGGAAGGCCTCATGAAGTAAACAGGAAACTACCCAGAAGGAAGTGCTCTTCTAAGTCTGAGACATATTTTTGTATTTGGAATAGGAACAAAACTCAACACACCCTCCCAGTGCCCAAAAGCTATCAGGGGAGTTTTTCAACCATCACTAATTTATTCAGTTTATTAAGAATGAATTATTTCATTTTCATTAGACTTACTGCCTTACTCAAAACTTTCTACAATGTTAGGTACAATAATACTCTGTTTATATGGAGCATAATCATTATCACTTTTAATTAATCTATTTTAACCTTTTAATTTGTGCTTTATGGCAAGCAAACAGAGTCTGATGGTGAGACCAATCAGAAATTTATTCAAAGGATAATTTAAGTCTTTTAAGATGGCTGCAAGAAATGAACTACAGCTAGTGACATGAATTCATTCCAAACACCAATAATTTATAAGTTTATTACAATATACGTACCTGGGTTTAGTTTGGGTTTTGACTGTCCTAGATATTCTGCAAGGTGAGAGTTGTATTTTAGTGAATTGTTATAGTCTACAGCTCTGCTGCACTTAGAATGACTTGCTCTTATCCTTCTACTTTTCTGCCAGCTGTGAGGTTCATCTAGTGTGCTATCATTGCCCAAAATGTACCAAGTCCTGCTTGATTTTAAAATGTGTATCTTATAAAACACTTATAGTGACCCTTGAATTTTACTTCCTGGTAATAAAATACTGAAATACTTTCTTCTAGCCATTGACTTAATAACACAGCTTACAAATCACTTTATTTCCTACACATGCATCTCCTAACAAGCTCTCTAAGGGTACAGAGTTCAGCCCAAATTAAACTCAGATCAGGATTTGGGTCCTACACTGGGCCTCTACTTTTCTTTCCACCTAAGATTTGAAATTGTACAAACAATCAAGCAAAAATAATACCTGTGGTGCCATCCATCTTAAAGGTAAACCCCAAAACATTCAATTAAAATAAAAATATGAGAACATTACACATGGGAATTAATTTGATGAATGTGGTGCATAATATACATTTGAGGCGAAAAAATACCTTAAATCCACTGTTTCAGTGAATAATATATTGTCTAAGGTATGTAAAAGTCAGCTGATACTCACTATGAATAGACTGGTTTAATTGAAGGTATACTTTCTTTTCATGATGAATGGCATGATGACAGTATTATTGATATAGATGTTTTATATATGTTTAAATCTATTGAATTAATTCTGTGGAGTATTGCTTTTGATACAGTTTTTTAATATAATTCTCAAACAATTTATACTAAGGATTAAGGAACAGAATCTAACTTGCTCATTATTCCACCACAAGCTTCATATAACTACGGGTAATCTTTTCCATCAGTTCCCTTCTTTTTCTTCCATACCTTTCAGTTAATAGGTAGGTAACCCTAAGTGCACAGCAATTTTTAATGTAAAAATCAAGCCCTGATACCAAAATACACATGTAAAACTCATCTCAAATGTAGAATGGGATGAATTTGTGAAACTTCCTGGAGAATGGGAAGGACTATCTGAAGTAAAAAATTATTTTTGTCTGTACCTAACATGATCTGTGGTACTGCTGTATAGAGAAGGTAGAGGAACTAAAAGACAGCCCTAGCTTTTCACTTTCTTTCACTTGCACTTCACAGAGGTGAGCATGATTTTCAGAATGGGGTCCTGTCTGTAAGACTTTACAGAAGTTCCATAAGAAAATTTTATTCAGTTTTGCTGTTAGGAGAAGTCCTTGTTTCAAAGGGTCCCTGGCAGCATTTTAGAAAAATCTGAAGATACCTTTCCACTGACAAAGAAACATAAATTAATATATATAACTAAAGAGGAAAATTTAATAATCAGTTTCTCAAGAATCAAAAGTACTTTTTGTGTAACATTGGGTCTTCTCAGTTTTGAAGATTTTTTCCCCCCTAGTTTTGAAATAGTTGTGCAACTACTTGAAAGGGGGAGGTAGCATGGTGGACATCCCCCTCTTCTCCCAGGCAAGTAGTGACAGGACAAGAGGACACAGTCTCAAGCTGTGCCAAGGAAGGTTCGGGTTAGACATCCAGAGGAATTTCTCCACAGAAAGGGTGATTAAACATTGGAATGGACTGCCCAGGATGCTGGTGGAGTCACCATCATGGAGTTGTTTAAGAAAAGCATGGATGTGGCACTTAGTGCCATGATCTAGTTGACATGGTGGTTCAGTCAAAGGTTGGACTCCATGATCTCAAAGGCCTTTTCCAACCTAATTGATTCTGTCATAGTCTTAAAAAGATGGGTTTTGTTTACAGGCAGCCAACAATAAAGTTTCTGTACTAGTTCAGAACTCAATGACATTGTTTATTCACAGCCTGAATCTGAATTAACTTCTGCATCACTTTCACTCACACCCAATAGAAAAACAACATCATTGGCTATATAATTCTCTTCCTACATGCCCAGTCTGATGTATGGAGACTACCAATGACTCTGAAGTTTGTATCTGCTTCTAAGTTTACAAATTCTAATGACTTCACAGAGAGGATACAAGATGTTCTAGGGCAGAAAACTTTCACCTCAACTGATGTATCTCCTGGAGGTACAGAGGTATCTGCCTTTTCCATACCTTGTTTCCACATGTTGGTGGGATAGTGCAAATATGTTCTGTAACCATATATAAATTTCCCAAATGGGGAACACATTTACCTCTGTGCACTTCCTTCTGTTAGGCAAGAGCAGGATTTTGAACATGAAAAGGTTTGATTTCCTGCAGTAAATGAGGATTCACGGCTATTCTCATCATATGGAACATATTGTAACTCCACCTTCTTATTCTTTCTTAAGTCTTTTTGCTCCATGTTATTCTCACACTTGGCCATTACCAGCTGAAATATCATTTAATGAATTAGACGAAACAGTGCTGTCATCACAATCAGCATCAGTAGTTCTGTTTGACCTCTGCTTTTATAATGGTTTGATCTCTTTTAGGAATTAAAGGCCAGATAAAATTTCAATATTTCTGACATTTGGAATTGTAAGCATATGTTTAGGACACAGACAGAAAGAGGAAAATTACTGGGACTTAGTGAAAGGTTTCACAAAGAGAATAACTCTCTTTTCTCCACTTGTAACCATTACAAAAACCACAAAACCAACCAAATGAACCAACCAAACAAAACTTTCTCCAGCTAGTTACTGTTAAGTAAAAAGTATTTTGTGAAGAAGTACTTTATAAGGAAAAAAGAAGGAGAAAAACAATGAAAATGAAAGAAGTTTATAAAAGGATTAGAGAAACTGAAGAGGGATGACGAGTAGAGGGAAAAGGAAAAATTAAGATAAAACATCAGGAAAATCTTCCTGACCATGACATTTGCAAAGATTGTGAAAATATGCCAGTAAAATAATGAAAATATTTCATTACTTAGAATAGGTAATGGGACAAAAAGCTAATATTACAATAAAACTTCATGCAGGACTTAACAGGCTATAAATCCTCCTCTGTATCTTAATACCTAGAGGTCTCTTGCAATTATTAATTCAGAGGTCTATTCAGCATAGGATATTTTTGTGAACATAAATGGTCATTCACATAATTTTGACAATCAGTAGCCTATAAGACTTACCCTGTGAATCACAAAAAGGGCCATCAAATCAAACCTAAATTAGAGGGACTCTGCATTGGCAGAATATACTATTTAACTGAATGATTAAGAAGCCACTTATCAAAATCAGGCTTCCATGGCAGAAGACTGGGTGGAAGAACAGTTTTCAGAGAAAAATGTTCCCTGAAGACAACCCTTCAGGTACATCCCTGATCACAAGAGGCCCTGGCAGTGACCCACCTATACATTTCCAAATTTTTTTTGTATGGGGCTACATCTGAAGGCTGGATTTTAGCTGCCCAGAACAAGAAGAGCAATAAAGCTGAGGACCAGATTACAGTGTGCCAGACTTCACATGAAAGCAGACAGCTGACATATATCCTACTCTCAATCCTTTCTGAAGATGGGGTGGGGTGTGTATGAATCCATGGTTCTGAGTTCACCAGCCACCCCATCTACCACGGAGATGAAACCTCAAAATGTCATGGTCTGCAACTTTGGATTTTAAAGTACAGAGAGAAAAATGTACTTATTGCTCAGAAATGGAATATATATGAGCACATACAGGAGCCAATGTTCAGTATACAAAATGTTTTGCCAAAAGGATTTAAAACCGTTCAAGTGAAACCCAGCTGCTTTGATATTTCTATGCAAAAAATGAGGCTTGGTTTCCACCATTTGAGGTTTTGCAGTAGCAGTTCACTCAGCTCAGGTTTCATTGTAACCTCCTGGTTTCACTTATAACCAACTATTAAACATTTTCTTTTGGTAACTTTTCTTACTTGGTTTCTGCCCAAATAGGAATGATATTGGAAAGTCTGAGCAAAGTCCAGACATATGTTTGAATTAGATTGAAGGGGTGGAGGAAGGAGGGCACTAGGCTTTTTCATTACCAAAGTTATTTTAAAGTGACAGTCCCTAACTAGAAAATGCTTCTGCATTTTTTGCTGAATACTATTTGCTTGTGTAATGAAGAATTCAAAGGATTGTTAAAAAATAGGACAAAAGCACAAAACAAACAAACAAGGAAAACCTAACAAAATAAAATCCCAAGCATGAACAAAACCTCGACTGAACTTATTCTTGTATCACAATACAGACAGACACACACACACCAGTTATCTATACCAAGGAATGATTCTACAAATCTTCCAGTGTGCCAGATAGCTATGAAGTCAATCAGTGGGCTAAGCTAAACTTCCTGGACTACAATAAAGACAGAAGTTTGTCTCAGTACCTTTTCTCCCTGAAATAGAAAAAAAATCCCTATCGAAAGGACTTATGCCAAAATTGCAAAGTGTAAGTGCCCAGATATGTTAAAATATACATACCAATTGTTCTGGAAAAATTGGAATAATTTAAGAAAAAGACCCAACACAACTCATCTTAAATCCAAGCTACTTAAATTTATTACTCAGTTCTACTAGAAATCTGCTCTTACCCCCCAAAATAAACAAACAAACCTAAACCAACCAAACAACAGCAACAACAGCAAAAAAAACTCAATAAAAACAACAATAACCAAACAAATAAACCCAAAAAAGGGTAGGGAGGATGTCACTTCCATAAACATATTTGAAGTTTTCAACATAGGAGCTCAGGGCTTTAGAGGCAGAAGTGAATGGCTCCAAAGTTGAATCCTTGCTGAGGAAGCAGAAGCAAGTCAGAACACCTTTGCCAGAACACATTTGTGCCATATGTTAGAGAAACTTGTCCCTCTACTGCGCCATGCTATATAATGTACTACAAGGCAGAACAACTACAATTAAAATGGAACATATTAATGAAGAAGTTGAGGGAAGCATTTTAGATGGCAGAGAAGAGAGCAGAAAGAAGGGCAATTCATTCAGAAGATAATACAGAAAATCTGGACTGAGTACATTGACAGTATAACAGGCATGTCTCTGATTTCCACTTTTTCCCCTTAATCTGAATTTTGCCAATTTATGTGTATTTGTCCTTCAAAGTGAAATGCAATACATCAAAATGCACACTGCTGGAAAAAGACATAGCCTACAGACAATGACTGAAAAAAAAAGAGAAGCCTGTAAGTTGATAAAATCACTTTTGAACAGCAGTAGCTCTGTAAAGGGTCTTTAGAGTGATCCAGATAACATGTGGCTATTTAAATCATATCAAATAATTATACAGGATCTCCATTTGTATCTGCAGCTAATCTAGACTAGTGCATTTATTTAAAGCACTGTTTGTTCTTGTGGTTCAGGGGAAGAAATCAACTCTTCTGCTCCTTCAGAGCATAATGGTCAGTATAAAAAAAAGTGCATGCAGCAGAAGAAGAGAACAATGATAAAGTGAGAAAGGAAGATAAGGATTAACATTTTGAAATATCATAGAATCTTAAATCAAAGACAGAAATACATGTAATGCGGATTTCCATTAGCTACGTAATTGCTTTGTGGAATTAGTTCTTCAGCACATGCTCACACACACGTGCACACTCACACACACACACACACACAAGTGCTTTCACTCACACAGAGCTTCTAGTTAGTGCAAGAGGCAATTTAATTAGCTCACCACTTAGCAGGTCATGGCAATGCTCAGGTAACTTCAATCATTTCATTCAGAGATTAACCACTTTGGTATTTTAAGCCCTTTTACTAACATCAAGACCTGCAAAATTCTAGCAGATGATAATATTGTAAAGTAAATTGAAACCTTTTGGCTTTTAGAAGGAAAAAAGTGGTAGCAAATATGAAAAGCATTAAAGATGTCTCAATGCATGCCTGGGGACAGAAATGAGTTTTGATTATCTGGGTATACACCACGAAATAAAAATAAAAATTATCCCAAGACGGAAAGAGATAAGAAATAATTCTAGACATATAAGAAAACACTTTCACTCACCAAATTAAAATATTATAAATTTCTTTCATTAGTATACAATCTTTCAGATAACTTAATCTATCAAGAGAATACGTAGAAAAAGCATTCTCCTATAAATCCATTTTGTCCCTATAGAACTGTGACAGCAGAGAATGGAGCCATTTACTGAGCTTTCATTTTGCTAACAGTCTTTCACTACATTGCTTGAAGTAACTCCTCATTTTAACACCATCATTTGCAATTTAAAACAGTGCAATTTATCAAGGAATTTTCCTAATAAGATTAAATCTTTTCTGCTGGCTTTGAGTAGGATTCATTACATAAAATGAATTTGATCCAAAACCAGTATCTAGACAACTTAAAAACAACAATGAAAAAACAACTTAATGTTGGATTAGTGATTTGGGGTATCAAACTGAAGGCAGATTCTTTAGAGGCACATTCTCCATGTAATTTCTGAGCACCAATTAAAAAGGAATATTTCAGTCTACAATTCCAGCTGTCTTCCCAGGAAATCAGGAAGCATGTTTGAGGTACAGCATGCCTTTTCTCAGCTTGGAGTCCAAGCCAAAAGTGAGTATATTGCCAACTTAGCTGTTCAGAGACAGCTGGCAATAACCTTGCAAATAGTGTTATGTTGAAAATACAGAAAAAAAATTAAAAATGCACCTAATATTCAGGGAAAAGCTTCAATGCATATGAGGCTTAAGGAAAGGGTTACAGCTTCCAGTGTGTCTTTGAAAATCAGCTATCAGCTATGACAAGGAGTATGTGTTGTCTAGGGCTTAAAGTTAAAAGCTGGCTGGCCCTGTATTGTATTTTCCACCACTGTTCATGACTTACTGTAAGAACGTGCAAAAGTCATCTGGCCAATATGTTTCTATTCCCACAAGAACAAAGCAAAGCTAATGTACTTACCTTTATCCAGGACTTCTGTGAGCCTTAGATGTACTTAACCCTCTGTGTTATACTAGCAGATATCATTATTTTCAGTTATGTTGGATCAGATTCTGTCATCAGTTCTACACATGTATATTTGACATCATCAGTGTGTTTTATTTTTTCATTCATGTGAGTGGAAATAGGAATTGAATTTGTAACATATGGTTATTTTGAACAGACTTTTTGTACTTTTCAAAGTACAGAAGGGAAGGGAAGGGAAGGGAAGGGAAGGGAAGGGAAGGGAAGGGAAGGGAAGGGAAGGGAAGGGAGGGGAAGGGACATGGTAAGGGGGGAG
>NW_008667695.1:49644-53262 GCF_000695815.1 Acanthisitta chloris
GAAGGGAAGGGAAGGGAAGGGAAGACTTTTTATGAAGAGCTGATCCCTTGGAAAATTATATCAAACAGACATTAGCCAATACAAATAAGTAATGTACCAAGGGAATATTTTAAAAAGATAGCCTGAGCTGTGGTAGAAATCATGTCCACAACAAGTCCAGTAGAATAGTGTTGTGGATCTTCCTGCATTTCCAAGCAAACCTTTACATGAATCATCTGGAACAGGCCCAGTTCTATAATGTATACAAGGGAATTTTCTGTATGTATGTAGCACAGTAATTGCAACCTGTGAAAGGTTAGTTTACCCTTCAGAAAGACTATTTTCATGATACCATTAGGCAGGAATTTGCCATATGGCTGCAAGTTTGACCTTTTAATATTTTTTTTCTTTTAATCAATAATCCAGGCAACTTGCAAGCATTTTTTGTAAACTTAACTTTTGTCAGTGTGGAGTTTGGTGGTCTGAGAAATCAGAGACATTCCTGCACAGATAGTCAGGTGAAACATAAGGTGAGAATCAGAAAAACTGCCACTTACATACCCTCTCAAATTTAAGAATAAGCATCTGGCAAGCATGTACAAGATACTAAGCATGCTGTGGAGTTTAGGGAGAAGAGCTACTGGGTTCTCTTAGCCTTTGGGCTTCAGGTTTGTTTTTTGTACCAATAACATATGGATGCCAGGAGGCTGTCACGTGGGGCAGTGAAAACTGAAGGTAAATTGAAAACAGAAGTGGAATAAACTTTAGAAGAATTAAAAACTGCCAACACAGCCTGATGTCTAAAGTTGATAATGGATTTGTATTTCCTCTAGTCCTCTGAATGCTTTATCACTGCATTTCCCTGTAAATTATTAGGCTTGCATTTGGCATGTGGGAACTTCTTTATCATGTATCTCAGTGAATTACAAAGGGATCTGCAAGCAAAAAAAATATATTGCCTCTTTTTAGGATTTAATATGTTGACCGCCCTCTAAAATGCAGTCTCTATCAGCACAAATTCAATGCATAGCGTCATCTGTTTGACATATAATTGACTTAATTTAATAATGTATGACAATATTTGATTTGGGATTGTGGTTCATCCAAAGACATTGAAGAGGTGAACACACACAGCAAATAAGAGAACTTTTTTTGTTAAAAAAAAAAAAGCTTAGCACTAGTTTCTGTGTTTAAACCACTACCCTATCAAACAAAGTCTATTTTTGATTTGGTTTAATTTCCCCCCTGTAGACAAAAGAAGTAAAAACACCTTTCTTTTTCCTAGGTTTGACTCTTATATGTTCCATATTTTGCTGTGTTTTGAGCACAGATCACCTCACATTTTCTCTGAAAAGTCATCTTGATTGTTTTGGAAAATTAACAGCACCTAGTGAGGGAAAAACAGTTTTAATAAACCAGAGAGAAAAATGTCCATTTGATGAAAACAGTGTCAAAAGGAACAAAGACCAGTTGTTCTACATGGAATTGTTTTAAATTAGTCTCGACATTGTTTACCTAAATATATGGACAAGACCACACTCCTTTAAAGGAATATTGCTTTATATTAATAACTCTGTTGTTTGGAAATATGTTCCTTCACTGTTCTTTAATATATCTATGCCACCTCTCAAAGCATTCTTCCAATATGGGAAAATAGGGAATCCTATTCTGCAGGTGGAGGAATAAGAGAATAAAGGTCTTAGCCTAATTCTACTGAAGTTTATGAGTCCATCATTCATTTCAGACACTTTTAAAATCCAGAGCTTCAGAAAAGACAAAGGTACATAAAACAGGACTAATCAGACATATAATCACTGAATTTAAAAACTACCATTTCTAAATTCTCTGGTCAACAACAATCACAGTCTGGCAGCAACAAAATTGCTCCTGGCATGTTTTATGCCTTGTAGTGGGTTGACCCTGGCTGGATGAGAGGTACCCACCAAAACCTCTCTATCACTCCCCTCTGCAAGTGGATGGGGAGAGAAAATATAATGAAGGATTCACGTGTTGAGATAGAGACAGGAAGAGATCACAAAACAATTACCATTACAAGCAAAACAGACTCAACTTGGGGATTTTAACTGAATTTATTACCAATCAAAATCAGAGCAGCATAATGAGAAATAAAGCAAAACTTTAAAACACCTTCTCCCCACCCTTCCCTCCTCCCAGGCTCTACCTCTACATGCCAAGAGGGGCAATGAAATGGGGAATGGGGTTCACAGTCAGTTCATTACAGGTTGTTTCTCCTGCTGCTCAGGGAGAGCATTCCTTTCCTTGCTCCTTGTGTGGAGTTCCTCCCATGGGAGACAGTTCTCCACAATATTTTGCGTTAATCAATTGAAATGCTACAGAAACAACTTTTTCTTCCTCTCAAGAAAAAAATCACTGAACAAAATGTGCTTCCATTTTTTTCTTTCAAAAAACCTTTTTGAATTTGAGAATTTTTTGCTGCATTTGTGTTTTGTACAAATGGTCAAATCTTAATTTTAATCTTAAATTTTACATTTAAGATTCAAGTTTAATTTCAATATTAATTTTCTTCCAATGAGTACCTTTCCAGTCTTTGGTATTACTTTCTGAATAGTTTTCTGTACCATAAAACATGTAGTCCCCTGTTGGTACTAAAACCTAGCCACACAATCCAAACACAATGAGCTCCACCTACAGCTAAAAGCTTGGCATTTGCATGGTGAGGTCCAAGACTCTAAATAAATTGTCCTGGGTGACCAATGCAGATATCTGAGTCCTACTGCACTAGGAAATGCAGCCTCTACATTGTCTATTTCTAAATGTCTTTCTGTAAAGTGTTATTCTGAAGTAGGAAAGCCAATTGAATCCACATCTGAATGAACCCATAATTCACTCCTCCAATTCATTCTGCAGTTCCCACTTGAAACTGGTAATCATGTTGTCTTCATTTCCAAGAAGATTTTTTTCATTTTCAAAGGATATATTTGGCAGTCATAGTAACTGACCTGGTCATTAAGATTTTTCTGTGAATGTTTTATAGTACAGAAAACTATTCAGAAAGTAATACCAAAGACTGGAAAGGCACTCATTGGAAGAAAATTAATATTGAAATTAAAGTTGAATCTTAAATGTAAAATTTAAGATTAAAATTCAGATTTGACCATTTTTACAAAACAAAAATACAGTAAAAATTTCTCAAACAAATTCAAAAAAGGTTTTATGAAAGAAAAAATGGAAGTACATTTTGTGAAATGACTTTTTCCTCAGAGGAAGAAAAAGTTGTTTCTGTAGCATTTCAATTGATTAATGCAAATCTTAGTTATTTCCTACATTTTCCAAAACAGGAGTAGAAGGAAGAATAGAATAGTAAACATGAAGAAAACGGAAGAGAAAAATAGGATGTTTTCAATGGCTGTAGAATAAGTAATCACACAGATATATGTTGTGGATTGACAGATGTGCCAGTGGCTACTGCGAATTCTGGCTTGTTTTCACTGTCAATAAAGGTCATTTATGGACTGAAGAGTTCTTTGGCTTTCTGTCTCATCTACATGTATCTTCTGATGCTGTGCAGCACAATTTCTCCTAAGGCAGGATGAAAAGAGGCAGACAGAAAAACATGAATGGGGAGAGCACATAGGTAGAATGGAAATCAAAAGAGTA
>NW_008667695.1:53276-75078 GCF_000695815.1 Acanthisitta chloris
GAACTGGACATTGTCTCTGGTATATATATGCTAGTTTTGATGCTGCTATTCGTGACTTTTACTAACAAGATCAGAATATCAGGTAAAGGACTGATTTCAACCTGATGAGTTACATTTCTGCTAAGAAGTTATCTTTTTGGTACACTACCTTTATTGCCTCTAAATGTTGAGTTAATTTCAATGTCTCCTGGTAAGGAGTAAAGCTTAACTTATGAATATGTGAGTGACTATAGGTTGTTTAGTACCAACACAAATGTGAGCAGATGTCTCACTGTGTTCACATAGTGCACTGGAGGAAGAAGAAAGGATAATAGCACATCATCCCCTTCTTTAATCTGTTCATTGAATAGCCTATTGTTGAAATATCACTTTTGATCCATTGATTTCTGATTGAATCCCCCACTTTTTTACAACTCACCATTTAATGCAATGTGATTATCTTGACATTCTTTTCTTTTTAGACTAATTTAATCCATTTTTCATCCTTTTTATAGCAGCTTTCATTGCTACTGGCTATTGTTATACTTTATGAACTATAAAACACTTTCCAATAGCCAGAAAAGGACTGCAAAAGTTTATTAGCAAAAAGTGTAACATGTGACTCTGAGGTGACCTTTAAACACAGTGTTTACTTCTCCAGTGGAGACAAAGAAATAACTTCTGGAGTCATTTTCCATTTATACTGATTTAACTAAACAAGGAATTAGGCCCAGAAAGTCCAGCTACTAGAAAGAAAACAGTGTTAGAACTGTAATTCACCTTTGCAAATAACACTCTATTCTGTTTGAGGTGGCACGGGTTCTCCACTGATAAACTCCAGAGAACAGGTCCTTTAGAATATATTCCTTGAAGAATTAATGAGTCTTTACAACTTTTTATTCATTTGGATTTCTTTTTTCTTTTTTTTCTTTTTTCGCTTTTCTTTCTTATCTTGCTTCAAAAAAGCTATCCAAAATATCTTTTCATTAAGCTCCCTCAACTTGACAGTATATGGTTTTACAATGCATGTCTAGAAGTCCACTCTACTTTTACGACTGAGAAGTAAGGTAAGTATTACAGAACTTTCAGGTCAGCAAAGCAGTGGGCTTTTACGACTGAGAAGTCAGGTGAAAATTCTGCAGAACTTTCAGGTCAGCAAAGCAGTGGCCTTCACCTACTATAGCAATCTTTCCTTCTCTTGGATGCAAGGAGGTTTAAAAATGCAACACTATGTGAACATCTCCTATGTCCTTCACCATGAGAAATTTGATGGATATTACTATTTGCTGAGTCCATCACACCATACATTAATCACAGCAGCATTGCCACAAAGCAAGCAGTGAGGATCTCAGTGGTATAACTGCATACTAGTCATTGGGATGATGACCAGGAACAAATACATACAAATGAAATCTTCTTCACAGTCTACTTGGCACTATCATTTTCCTTTATTCTTACAACTGTAGAATCTAGATTTAAACAGACTATCTAATATATGGTGTTATCATTTAGCTCCATCATAAGCAAGTCCTGATGCAGAAATAAATATTTCGCAGAACACAGAATTAAAGAACTGCAACAGACTGTTGATGACTGTTGACAACATTAGATGATGTCAGCTGTGGTTTTGCTCCCAAGAACAAAGATGCTACTACCTCTCTGAGTAAGGTTTTCAGGGCTACAATACACTCAGCAATTTTTTTCTCTGTTTTTCTTGTTTTTCTTATTTTTCTATTTCCAATGAGGTAAAACTTTCTGCTCTGTTCTTTCTCCTATATCAGTCCAGCAATAGCAGTGATGTTTAACAGTCTCTTCACTCACTGCAATAATCTCGAATTTGACTATCAAAAATTTGATTATTACTCCTAGAGTAGTGCCTACTGCACACAGGAATCCTCAGCCAAAGACATGCTATATGCAGGACTTGTGGACTATTAAGGACAAATGAGAACAAGTAAAGTTCACTGTATATGATTTGAGGTGAAAAGTACACTAGTAAAGGCATATTTGTGATTTTTTTATTATCATTTTGTTCCCACTGCACCACTTTAAGTGCATCAGCAATGGCAATAAGTTCAGTATGAGCCTGTGAGTCAGTGATGACCTGCAGGAGTTGCCTTCTATGTAGTTCCTCTTATGACCCTTAAACTTAAATCAGGTTATGCACTTCTTACTAGTTTAACTTTCAACAAATGGCAGTAAAACAGCAAGACACAAGTGATATCAATTCAAATCTTGATAATAATTCACTGAAATGCCTGAATGTTAATTATTCGAATGTTGGTTTGTGAGGAAAAAACAGGTGCATGAGAATAAATATTAGCTTTCTGATTCTGTATTTTGCACTGTTCAATGCACCTGCAATAGACTAGAAGAATAAAAATCACATAGTGGAATTTATGCATCATCCTTCTACTATCATTCATGGCAAAAATTAGATCAGAGCCTATTACACACTGCATTTTGAATAATACAATCATCAGACAGTCAAATTCTTTTTGAGTGCTTGTTTGGTTTAATTTATTAAAATTCTTCACTTATGGTGCTTTGAGATGCAAGATGAGAAAAATGCTATTGATGGAAACAATAAATAGATGAGAAGTGAGATTGAAAATGAAATTAAACATTAAATGAATCAAGTACATGCTGAGCCTGATCTAGTTAGAGTCTTGAATCACAAATCCAAGGATCACCAAAATCTCAGCGCGATATCTGGACTCAGGCTTAAACTTCAGAACACTGGAAACTTGTCATTATATAAGAAAACAGAATGTTTCAGAAAAGACCAAACCTAGTCTTAACAGTTGGTAAATGATGTATCTGCCTTTGCCTATGTTATTTTCATCTATATCTGTAGAAAACATATGATATATTTAAACATAATCTTCAAAAGAAGCATGTAAGTAACTCCCCTAAAGACAGACCTTCCACATGAGGATTTTGTAACATTCTGAGTGATTTGTCCAGATCTAAATACTAGTTGAACTACCAGGAAAAATCGTTCCAAACATGTCTCTACTAGGAAATACTCTTTTAGGTTATGCTTGCAAGGGAATAAAAAAAAAAAAAAAAAAAAAAAAGAAAGGCTTTGTTTAGTGATGTTTTGAACACAAATTTACTAAAATACTATATGCCAGGTGTCCTAGATCAGACCAAAACCTATGTAGCCAAGTGCCATATGCCACTATGTAGCCATAGTGTCTTTGGCACTGATCAGCAGTTGTTTTTAAGGAAAAGGTTATTTAAAACAGAGCAAATACACTTTGCATCTGCTCCTGCCTGATTTGTTGGTGTCAATGTTGGCAAATACACTTTTCATCTGTTCCTGCCTGATTTGTTGGTGTCAATGTTACAAGAACATCTTGAACTCAAGGCTGCAGTAATAACCCCACTATCGGACTTACTTTTTTGGATTTGTCTTTCCGCCCCGTTCGTGACTTATGTTTTCTATATAATGCTATGAAAAAAATGAAAAGCAAATTGTTCATTCCGTTGGTGATTTTATAGATCTCAATAATATCCTCTTTATTTAGCCTCTCCTTGTTAGCTGTTTTGTTATTCTGACTGTCCTCACAGACATTTTTGGGTCCCACTTTTTGGTTATCCTTTCACAAGCAAAAGAGCATGCAGCATTTACACTGTAACTGTTCCAGAGATTTATGCAATGGCAAAGTCACAGCTTTCATCTTCTTCTTTATTTTCTTTCTGATAATTTCAGCATTCTATTTGTTCTTTAAATTACCATTCAGCACCAGGCTGACATTTAGAACACTGTACACAATTTCCTTGTGGAATACAGAAAGCTAATTTAGAGCCCATCACTTTGTGTGTATAATTAGGATGCATTTGGTATTTTTCCCCCTTGAAAATTATTTTGTATTTATCAACAATGAATTTCATTTGCCATTTTATTGTCATGAGAGTCATCTGTAGTATTTTGCAGTCAATTCTAGTTTTAACTATGTGAATAATTTTTTATTATTAACGAAGCTTGACATCTCATTATTCATTCTGTTTCCCAATAATTTATGGATATGTTTAACAGCAGAAAACTCTGGTAATAAAATACTTATTCTATTTGCCTTTACAGTTGCCATTAATGAGTGGCAACAGCTAACTCAGACCCATCCTTTCCCTCTAAAATTAGGATTCTTTTATTTCACAATGTGCTCCATATTTCATTTGTCAGCACTGAGTTTCCCTTGTTATTAATGTCCAGTCACACAGTATTGTACTGTCCTTTGCCATTCTTCAGTCAGCTTTCATCTTTGCTGTTGTTAATAACTCAGTATTCACTAGGGAGCTGTGTCTTTTGCTATTGGCCCTCTCTCCAGGTCAGTGACAAACATGTCAAACAGCACAGACAGCAGCATGGATCACCGTGGCACTCCAGGGTCCAACTTCAGTGAAAAAGCACTGTTTACCCTTCCTTTGTTTCCAATGTTTACCAAGTTATTCATCCATATGAAAACCTTCCCACTTATCTCATGGCAGATTATTTTCTGTCTTCATCTTGTGAAGGATATTGTTGAAAGACTTTGGAAACTATAAAGTAGATCTCCCTGTTCCACACAGTTGTTGCCTCCAGGACACTGAAATTTTAGCTGCTGCTTTTAATAACCATTCTAGCTTTGATGCAGGTTTTTTTTAAAAAAAAAAAATTAAACCTTGCTGTGAAAGGTTCTGAAGGGACACTTTAATCTTTCAAGAATATTAAAATTTATCTAATTTTCTATTACAAACAGGCTCTTCTGAATCCGGCTGCATGTAAAGCTCAGGCCTAAATTAAGGGATGTTTCTTTTCCTGTGAACTTTTTACTTAGGAATGTTAATAAGCAGTCATATATGCCATTGAATTGCTTATTTCCTACATTGTTCCTTAGCAGGATGTTACTTAGTTCACATGGAGATAACTGGAGTCTTTTTATCATTGCACTTTTGCTTTTAGCTGTTAGATTTTACATTAACTTTTCATGTGCAACCTTCTTGACTCTCTAGTTGATAGTGTAGTACTATTAATACTCTCCCTAGTCAAGCTTCTACTTTAATTATGGGAATTCTCTGTTGCTTCAACTTGCACTTAAAGTAGTTACCTTATTTCACCTTTTCAATGGGTAATATCAAGCCTCCAGATAATACTTTGGCTTTCCTTTCTGTAGCATTTGTGCCCTGTCATTACAATATTTCACTGATTTCTCTCCTACTTCTGAGACCCTGTTATGTCACATCTCTCATCTAATCATAAATATTTCTACTTCATCATTTTTTACCTGACTATGCATAGAAGTAGGCAAAGAGCTGAGCTCCATCTCTATGCTTCCCTTGCAGTTCTCTACTGAAATGGAAATTTCATTGTTGAGACTATTTTTTTAATATTTCCTACCAAATTTAGCAAGGTCCATCCTATCTTCGCTTCTTGAAAAAATCTCATACTTTAATGGAAAAGAGTACTAGTGCATCAGGAGTTTTTGTGAGTTCTTCAGATCCTGATGGTATTCTGCAATCTGAAGTTGCTAAAACTTCAATGTTAAGTGACAGATCCCTTCCCTTGGATAGTGTCAACTTGTCGTAAACATTAAAATTTTACTGGGTTTGCATGGCAAGGTTTTGGTAGCAGGGTGGCTACCAGGGTGTCTTCTGTGAGTTGATAGAAGTTTTCCCTATGTCCCATAGAGCCAACACCAGTGGGCTCCAAGAAGAACCCACCACAGGCCAAGTCTGAGCCCATCAGTGATGGTGATAGTGCCACTGGGATAACAGATATAAGGGGTAGAGGGGAGGATGGGGAAAGAAAAACAACTGCATGGAACCGTAACAGTGGAGAGAGAGGAGTGAGAATATGTGAGAGCAACAACTCTGCAGACACTAAGGTCAGTGAAGAAGGAGCAGGAGGAGCCAATCAGAACTCTTGGACAGAGGTTCCCCTGCAGCCCATGGCGAAGACCATGTTGAGGCAGTCTGTCCCCCTGCAGCCCAAGAAGTCCATGGTAGAGCAGATATCTACCTGCAGTCCATGGAGGACCCCACACTAAAGCAGATGGATGCCCAAAAGAGGCTGTGACCCCATGGAAAACCTTCATTGGTACAGGCTTCTGGCAGGACCTGTGGCCTGTGGAGACAGAAACCCATGCTGGAACAGGTTTTCTGGCAGGGCTTGTAAACCCACAGTGGGTTGATGCTAGAGCAGTCCATTCATGAAGGACTTCACCCTGTGGGAAGAAGACACACTTGAGCAGTTTGTGAAGAACTGCAGCCCATAGGAAGAACTTATGTTGGAGGAGTTCATGGAAGACTCTCTCCCATGGGAGGGACCACATGCTGGAGCAGGCGAAGAGTGTGAGGAGTCCTCTCACTGAGGAAGAAGGAGTGGCAGAGACAATGTGCAATGAACTGACCCCAACTCCCCTTCCACATATATACACAGCTGGAGCATAGGAGGTAGAGAAAATCAGAAGTCAGGTTAACCCCAGGAATAAGGGAGCGGGGGAGGGAAGGTGCTTTTAAGATATGGGTTTACTTCTCATTAGCCTAATCTGATTTAATTGGAGTAAATTAAATTAACCCTCCCATGTTGAGTCTATTTTGCCTGCAATGGCAACTTGTTAGTGATCTTTCCCTGCCCCTGCTTCAACCTATGAGCCTTTCCTTATACATTTTTCTTCCCTGAGGAAATAGAGTGGCTCTCGTGGGCACCTGGAGTCCAGCCTGGGTAAACCCACTGCTAAAGCAAATCCATAATTGATGCAACAAAAAAGTACATATGAAGGGCAAATACATTTAAAAATTATATTTTATTCTATATTTATTCTATTCTGTGTCTTCTTTCCTCTTCCTACCACATAGCAAAAAGAAGGCAGAGAATTCTCACTTCTCAAAAATAAATTTAGAAGACTAAAAAAATCCAAAGTCAAGAATACTATTTTGACCATGTTTTGGAAAGGAACAAATGTGGTCTAAAAATAGTTTTAGTTCTTATTAATTATTTTATGCTAAGTCTTTTCATTTTTTATTTAAAGTAATTTTAAACTAAATGTATATATTTTTCTGTGGCATAGACTATGCCACAGAAAAATTTTAGTAGATTTTACAATGATAAATAAAATAGCTTGAGTGAGAGATGTATAATTCTAAAACATGAAGAGATATATTATTGTTACTGTTAATGTATTGACACAATTCCATTTTGAGGAATTAGTCAACTGTATTCTTTCAAAAACCATTTAAATCAAGTGACTGTAGGAATTGATCTGTTACTTACTATAGGCCATTCCTGGCTCAAAAGTTGAAATAACTAGAATATTTTAGTTATTTGATCTACCAAAATTAGCCTAATTTAGTTTTTCTTGTAATTCCTATTTCTTTTTCTTGTAATTCCTATTTCTAACTAACATTTTACTATTATGCTAAAAGAAAAATAACACTAAAATGCATCTCCCAAAACTGAAGGGGAGAGAAAAAAAAACTCCATACTTAAATCGAATTTATTCAAGCTAATTGCTGCCATTATTTGTTCTGTTTTCTGTTGTCCTCCTGTCTGACTATCAGTATAAAGTACCTCTAAGTCTGCATCTGAAGCCTATATGTAGGTGAGGCCTCTGACATCACTGTCAACTGTTTTTTACCTGATCTGAGGTTGTTGGACAACACAAGTCGCCTTAGCCTAGGGCACACTCTTACTTAGTGGGATAGTTGCTGCTAGTAGTGACAGTGTGTTTGGCAGGATTTCATTAGGCTCAGTTCCAACTGATTGGTGCATTTAGTTAATATTTTCTAAGGCTTTTTTTTTAAGGCCTTGCTACCCATATTATTTCATGTGGAAAATGCATGGGGTTTTTTTTTTCTTCTGAGCTATATAAAGAAAAGAAGCCAAAAAGACTGTATTTGTCTGGCAAATGTTTGGAGATTTATTGGTATGGGGTTTTTTTTTCTATATCTGGATTCTGTAAGTTATACCTGTTACCTCCCCAGGGATTTTATACACCTTTCTCAGAATTTAGGCTTTCAAACTGCTGCAGTTAGCAGCCTTGAGATGTATGGAAAACATAAGATATTTTTGCCCTTGTGAACCTGATGGAAGGTATGGTCAGGTGCTAACAAAATTGCAATTAGTCTGTTGAGTGCAATTGACAAGGATGTTACTTAATTTCAGATTAACATAGAAGACAAAGTCTTAAGAAACTGGTGCTATCACTCATAAACATAAAAAACCATCCAAAGAGAAACAGGAAGTTTTGTATATAGGATATGTAGCAACATTGAAGTGAATATGTTAAAACACACTACCTGCAAAATATTGGTAGTAATTCCAGTAGTAAACAAAAAGCTGATGTTTTTTCAGTAATGCAATACTTATAGCTAACTCACTGGGGATCTGGAGATCTAGGATCAGTTTGTCCCTCTATCTCACATGATAAGTAGTCCATCTCATCTTCTGCAAGATGGATCCAGTCAACCTGCTACAGAATGTTTTGTGGTCATATTCTTCCAGTCTCTAATCATATCACTGTCATTAAGAAACATAAACAATGACATGGTCAGCTACTTTGGACATACAGCTACCTTCTTACTCTTAAGCCAGCAATGAACATGTCTGAACTTAGCATCCCAAGTGAGAGATTTAACCACAGGAGTACCATAAATTTGGCATTATCTCCTTAGCATCTTAGGCAAAGATTGGTTTTCTTCATGTAATTTTTGTAAGTACTTTTTAGATCAGTGAGAGAATTACTCTGCATCCTAATGTTTATGACAGTCACTTTCAGGGTAATTTCAGCACCTGCTCCAATATTTGTACAGAAAGAATTCTAAGCAGAACATTCTACCAAAAAACCCACCTCTTTTCCTTGTTTGTGCTAATGGATAGTCCATGTATCCTTCTGCAGAACAAGTGTTGCAGGTAGAAAGGTTTTCAGATATGGGTTCGTGTTTTCTATATCTCTGGGATGTTTTAGTGACTGGGCTGCTATATAGAGTCACTACAGTCAGTAGTGTAATTCTGGATTTTATTTTTATAGCCTTACCTCTAAGGGCCTGAAATGAAAATGGTTCTACAAAGTGATGCAGCTAGTTGAAACATATTCTTTTTTCATTTCACATGAATCTTCTTGATGAAAATGGGCCAAATCAGAAAAAATTCTGATTTCCTCAACAGTGGATATTCAATGATAAAATATTCATCTAGTTCTGGTAAGGGAACAGTAAGTATGCATAATTGCTTTGCTCTGCTGACCTCCTGTTCCAAGGGCCCTGAAGTATAGACCTAGGTAAGCACTTTATCAGAGATTCCCTGGGCTGGGCTAGACCGGACTGAGTTGGGCTGTCTTATAATAATTTTTCAAGTCTTCACAGGGCAGAGCCTCTGCAGACCTGGGCTGCATTATCACTTACTTGTCAGTTTGATGGGCCTGGTGGAAGGATGATCTGAATTTTCTTTGTTCTGCCTCTAGGCTCCCCATCTCTGACCTGGCTTTCATATTTATCAAGAGGTATAAGCTGTCCTGAGGGAAAATGAGGATATGTCATGGAGGCAACTGTCTATCTCATCCAAGACAAGACAGAACAAAATTCATCATCCTTTTTAGACATCAATCTCCAGGGCCTGTGATTGCCCATATTCAATAATTTATGGAGTGACTCCCTTACATCATTAGATCAGTCAGTAAAAATTGGAAGTGAATTACCTAATCAATACTAGTTAGAAGAGAGATGTATTTGAAATTTCAATTCAAGCTTTGTTTTTTAAAAAAAAATCTTTGAAAAATTCCTAAACAAAGTTAAGATCTGCAAATCTTTCTGCATGCAGAGATGATAAACACATAAACCTGAAAATTAAGGTTCAGCAAGACAAAAATATTTCCTAAGACAGACATGGAAAAGAGAAAACTAGGACATTTTCTTAACTGAGGCCAATTTCTTCTCTACAGCTGTCTATTTATAAAAATAATTATATTCTCAGCATAATCAAAGGATTTCAGAAGTAACACTCTCAGTTTTACAGACTATGATGAGACACTGCCAAAAGGGTCTGGACAGAGGAACTTTGAATGCTGGCAATAAAGTACTTGTGAGATTTATGGATTACAAAGAGAGCATATAAATGCATAATCATACTTACTGTTTCTCTATTATAGCCAGCCAAAGCCACTAAGAATGTAATCTCATTAGGTTTAAATTGACTACACATTGCTTTGGCAATATTTGTAAGACTGTATGGTTTAGTGATTAAGGAAGTGGAAGAAGTGGGTTAATAAACTCCTAGTTTCAATTAAATACAATTTTAATTATATGACAATATTCATACTTTTAGGAAAATAAATATTTGAATACCCACACAAGGTAATACAGTACAGTGTATTTGACATTGACTTCGTGTCTAATACAACTGCACTCATATGATTCTGTAGTTCATTTGTCCTATTTAGTGAAAAAGTTATTGCAGAACCTTTGTAACAGCCAGGAAGAAAGTGATGATGAGCACCATAGTAAGTGCTTAATGGGATAACAGAAAGAAAATGGAAATCGAAATTACAGGAAATACTTAAAATCTTTTCTTAGTATTTAGAAGTAATGATGAAACCACAGAAAAATTCCTTAGCAGATGGCAAGTCATCTTAATCAAGTAAATTAACAAATCATGCATTAAAAAAAATAAGAGTGGGTTATTTGACACACACTGTAATTACATTGGACATATTGCTTTCAATAAATGTTAAAGGAGAAATTAACATTACAGTTGTGCCAACTATGTATCTAAATCTGCTTTTCAAGCTTATAATTAAAATCCTAAATTATTACTGCTGGAAATTGACACCTTTAATAGGATTCAAACATCAGGATCATCAGTATTTGTTTCCCTCCCCATCAAATAAAAGACTTTTAAAAAGTATAAATCGAAGCAATCTAACACCTCTGTAAATACTAGAAGGCTACATGGCATAGAGTTGTATCTTACCAAACCTATTCCAGTACTGCATCCTTTTAAAAGTAGTGTGGCACTGTCATGGAGTTGTTCTTTATAGAGTAAAACACAAACTTATGCATAGGAAAGATGCAATTTATTTTTCAGTCCTTGGACTTCAAAAGATTTCCTACCACAAAACTTAAGTCGATCCTATATATTTATTTTCCTGAGGGTCAGGTCTGAAAACTGAACACAAAGAGAATCTCTTTGATGAATCCCAAGAGAAATGAATCAGATTATGTTTGTTTATTATTTCCAAACAACTATTTATTTTGGCTTCAGCCTGGGCACCTTCCTATCCCTTCCTGTGTCTATTTCTGTCTTATTCTGGTCTGTACCTATATCTGTGAAATTTGAATCTGTTTTGACTTTGTGGTTTGTTTTTTTCTCTAGAAAATGAAGAGCAAAAAATAAATAGAAATCGTAGCAATATTTAAAACACTCAACAGAGTGTTTTAAACACACAACTTATACTGAAAAATCATTTTTTTTCCAGAAGACACAATTTCCAACATTCTGCTCTCTGACAGTTTTCTCCTCCATCTCAAGAATTTCAAGTGCTTAAACCAGGATTTAAGTACATTATAACCCTGTTAATTAAACTAAAACGAGTTCTGTTTTCCTATAGATAAAACATACTGTGCATAGGAGGTTCTTCTGTTCTTGTTTTTCCTCAAAAAAGGTAAATTGAAAGTATGAATACTTCACTGTCTATTTGTAGTTGTTTGATCTGTCCCATTAATTCCAAGCTCCAGTTTATTTCCTGTGAACAATTCAAACACTATATCATACTATAAGGAGTTTCATTTTCCAGCAACTATCCTGTTAATGTTCCTACAGAAACCCAGAATTTCTGAAAATAACCTGATATTTTGTATGGAACCTTGATGGCTTGACAAGATCTCATGGAAAAGATTAGACTGCTTTCGTGTTACATGACACTTCTGCTTACTGAAATGGGCATGGTGAAACACTACAGATAGTTTTAGAGCACAAAGACTACTAGCAGAAATCTCACTAAAAATAGTAATCATGTTACTCTTTTTAATCCAGTGTCCAGGGTTAATTTACCTTCCTCACCATCCCTATACTCTACATTTATAAGAAAAAAAAGAATAATTCATATCACCTAAGTCACGTGGCCCAGGCAAGGATAAAGAAAGGTTGCTTTTGATCTCTGTCCTTACAGGCATGCTATAATCCTGTGCTTTAACCAGATAGTGAGATTTTGTAATATTCAAGTGCTTTTGAGTAATGCTTGACTTCAAAATCCTTCTAAAACAAATTTCAAATGCTTTGAAAAATCTCTTTCAATTTTCTATGTGTTAAACATATATATTCATAATCTGAGAAGTTAATAGATATCAATTTATAGACATACTTGAATCACTGCAGAATTAGGACCTTATTATCTTCTTTCTTAATAAATATGTGATCTAATAAGAAAAATAAAAAATGCACAGTTTTGCCAATGTAACCAAAGCTATCAATCATTTTTCATTTTGAGGACCACTGTCCTGTCTTGTTTACAACAAGCTGGGATAAATTTTTTGTTTCTCCCCAGTTTTTCCAGAAATACTTTTGTCATCTTCGCTTGAGTTATTTGTTTAGCTGCATCCTTAAAGGAGATCCTTCCATTTCCATAGTTCAAAATGCTGTACTGCCATGTTTGAAATGTTCTGCTATACTTAACTACTCATTATCTTCTATTGCAGTAATTATATCCCTTATAAAGCAAGTACTACAAAGTTTTAGTGATGTATAACCCATCTCATTTTAGCATACTATTATAGGGATATTTTTATGGCATTCTTAATGATATATTGTAAGAGATCATCATACTTAATTTACAATAATAAATTTATTTCATTAATATTAACGTGACCTCTTTAAATACTCTATAGTAGACCCTTGTTTTTAATATATTAATTCAAAAATTTCAGCCTTAGAAACTCCTACACCACTTTTTTCATGTCTCAAGCTTGTAATGCTCCACATTGTGTTATGCAGTGCTGAGGACGTCTATGTAATTTCTTGTTAAAGCATCACACAGGAAGCAAGGATTGTAATTAAAATGCTTAAAATTTTTATAATTAAGGTCACAATGACATTTTCCTGGAGAGAAAACTTTGCCCCACTGAAGTCAATAGTTTTCAACAAATTTGAGGAGGAAGCAGATCTGAGACAAATAAGTCTTCGTTCTGGTTCAATAAACTGGTGTAACGCTGATTCCTTCCTTCTATGTTTGTCTTTCCTCTCCTTCATTGCAGTAATGCAATTAATAAACTTATTTATAAATTAATATAAAATAAAACAATAGTAATTAAATATTTTATACCATATACACATCAGTCATCTAAATTATGCAAGATATAAATGCATGTAGAAAGTTTCTATATTTGGAATGTCTTCCATTTTCATATACTTTGAATATTCACACCACTGTAAGTGTACAATTTTTCATTACTTACTATTTTTTGTTGCTAATGCAGAATGATGTGACATACTACTGTTTTCAAATCACGAATGACTTGTTTATAAAGCAATGTCATAAATACACATCTTCTTTAATGAATCTTTTTATAAAGAATGTAATTGAGTAATTGTGCTTTACTTTTAAGAAATTCATTATGCATAAATAAAAATTATTCATGCTTTCAGCATGCTCCCAATGCAAAGAAAGATGTGAGGCCACTTAATATAACACTTTCAAGTTTGCTTGGAAGTTGAAGGCAGTATTCATGTGCATCTTACCTGCAATTGCTAGTTTCTAAGACAGTTTGATGTAAAAAATGGGAAAGAATTTATCAGAAGGCTAAATATGTCAGACATTTACTCTACTCATATGTTAAATATTATCTAGAGGAATTTTTTTAAGATTCAGTATGAAAGTACATCAAAAGTATCTGTAGGGTATATGAAAGTATATTGTGTAGTCGCAATTTAAAAAAATGAAAAAGCAATGATTGCCTGTAATATTTTGGGAAGCTTTAAGTTTTGTCTTAATTAATCTATTCTCTAAAGCAATTTAGTAGGAAGACAAGTTTTCTGTTATATTTGCTATACCCCAAACACTCTTTTAGATCCCACCAGAACAAAAAAAGCTACAGATTTAAGAGAACAGAAAAGTCACAGGCTCAAACTCAAGACTTTTCTTCACCAGCTTCTCTAATTTGATGCTCTGTCTGTTACCAAGCCCTGCATTTTCATGAAACTTTAAGGTTTAATTGGCTTTGACCAGTTTATTATTTTCCTCTATTTTACCCTTTTGTCACACTGCACTGGAGATGAGTTCAGTTTTCATGTGAGAACTGACAGTTAGGGAAGTAGAAAAACTTCACCTTTGCATAACCTCATATTCTTACAAAACCAAATAAAAATGGGTTTTGATGCCTAATAAAGGAACATTGTGTTCTGTTAGACTCACTGAGCCTAGGTACCCCAGACAACCAAGCCAGAGCTTAAACTCATAATACTTAATACTTCATGATCAAAAAAACTTTCCTAATTACGATTGTCCCGTTTCCTCTCAAATATTATGGCTCCTTATTAACACAGAAACAACCAAATAAAAGATATGTGTCCTGGACTGTGGAGGCTAATTACTTCTCCTAAATCTTATTCTAGCCTTCCTTGACCTTCTTTTTAACTAGGGAAAAAAAATGGCTTTATTCTGTGGACACACCTTCATGGAAATCATTTACACTGTTTTTTCCACTGCATTTGCAAAGTGATGAAATACTGAGCAGATCATTTAAGCTGTATATTTCATCTGTATCCACTATTTTGTTTTGTGGATTTGCCCACAATTTTCCTTATAGTTGATATATGACATCTGGAATCTGAAAACAAGGCCTGCATATATAGAGGTCTTCTCTGAACTGATCTGTTCACAAGTGTTTCACCCATCCCAGACTGTTGGTTCCCTGATCATCAAGATTAAGGACTAGTTTTAAGCATGTTATAGATGAGTTTTTTTCATGAAACCAAGCTAAGTTATATAAAGCAAGTTGGGTTTTAGGTTTAGTCTTGTAGTATGGAGCTGGGAAAGGTCCAAGGCAAACAACAGGACTTGTCACATGTGGGAACACCTTTAGGCCTCCTGTTGAGATGTAGCCATAAAGCAGCCTAAGATATCTTTCCAAAATCAAATCTTAAGTATTGCATGGAGTACTCAAACATACACCCAAAATTTAACATCGGCCAACTTGTTAAGGCTCTGTCCTGTTAAATGAAACAGAAAACTAATTGTTGCTTATTCATATTTTCTATATATAATTTATTTATTAATTCATAAATCAAATAGTTAATACATGCTGGTTTGTTTTGGAATTTAAGCAACAAAGAATTTTAAAGAGGCACTTCCTTATTTTCATATTTGTCTTTCAAAGTTATCTGTATGAAAGAGGTCTGAAGGACTAAACTAAGGCTTTGTTTTGTTTCTTTTTTCTGTCTCTTCCATGTTCAGTCACCATGTTCAGAATAAAAAATGCAACTTAAAAATCACATCCAGTAAGCAATAAGGAAAATTACTGGGAATATAATTTATACAGTGTGGTTCAGTCTCCTGGTCGTCATCTGATGAATTATACATATTTATGATAGTGATATAAGGAAGAATATGCCAAAAGATCTTTACTGGTAAAAGGTCTTTGAAAAGAGTTGTGACTAATTACTAAGAAATCAGAAGTTTTGAGAAAGCTTTTACTACTGTTTATTCTTAATATATGTTTTCTTGATTTATGGTTTCATTTTTGGTTTTGTTTGTACTTTTTCCTTCCTTCAGAGTTCCAGAAGGATATTCTGAGAAATAAGATTTTCTGTTGCCTTTCTAAACAACAAAAAACAGATGAGAAGATGGGGCACTCATGACCCTTTCTTTCATTATTACTATGGCTTTTGCATATGCAAGTCTATGCATCTGTCAGATTTCTCTACAACTCAACACTGTTGAAGTCTTCTAGAAATAAAGGAGCCAGTCCTGCGTTTGTGGTGCATGCAGAGTACAAAATGACAACACAGTGAAGTGTTTCACATTGCCATACTGTATCCAAACATAATCACTGTAATCAGTATTATAAACCATTAATAACCATTAACTACATTAACTCATTAAATCTGCATGAAATCTCAACGTATATCATGGTCTGGCATTCTGTAGTTGAGTTTGTTTTCCTTAGATAGCTTGCTTTCACAGGAAAAAAAAGTAAAATTAGGAATGTTAATGCAACCAAATATAAAAGGCAAATAAGTGCACAGAATGTTGCCAAACCCTTTCAGCTTGGGCTTCTGAAATAATTTATAGAACTTCTTATTCAGATTTTTATTTTTAAATGATTTGTGCAATATTTTATTTTTTTTCCCAGAGAAGGCAGAAATATTTTTTTACATCTTGGCAGGAATATGGAAAAAACCCAAAAAGTGTGTTTCTAAATGTTTTCACTAAACTTTCAAAGAAATTTTAATTTCAATTTCCTTAGACATGTATTAAAGATTTTCCCTATTCTTGAAATGTCTGTGAGACATGTAAGAACTATGCATTTTCTTATATTTCCTATGGACATGTGAATGTGTGTTAAAAAAAAAAAAAAAAACAGAAATCAAATTTCCTGCTACATGCACTTTGATAGATTCAAAAATAAGTTGAATTTCTTCAAGATTGCAAAGAATTGTCCTGCCAGACTTGAATATATCAGGACCATGTAATGCTTCAGTGCTCCGGAGGTTAAAAAAGTTTCTCTTCACTGGAAACCTAACCTTAAAACAAATGTGCTCAATAATTTTCTATATAAAAATCATTATAGGACCAAAGACATCCTGTGCTGACAAGCATTAGCAACAAATATCAAACCTAAAAAAGGAAAGTTACTTCAGAACTGCAGCTCTCCAGGACACTTTTTAGCTCAATTTTATTGAACAGGCTTTCTATCAGCCTCGTATGACTTTATTTCCTGTATATATCAGCAGCTTGACAAAGGTAGATATGTGACAAAGCTAGAATAAATTTTCTCCAGAAAAAAGCCTGTGAACAAAACTTTTGCAGCATTTCATGTGCTGAATTTCTTGTTTCTGTGTTTTCATTTTAAAGTCTTTCAGTTTGAGGAAGGTGAGATACAGGGCTTTAAATTCACTAATTGACATATTTTAGAAAGATAAATAATAATAAGGTATAATGTTGCATTATTTATTGTGACTTAGTGTGACGGTTTTGGCTGGGATAGAGTTAATTTTCTTCACTAGTATGAGGCTGTGTTTTGGACTTGTGCTAGAAACAGTGTTGATAACACAAGGAAGTTTTAGCAGAGCTGCATGTGAACAGTCAAGACCTTTTCTGCTTGCCATGCTGCCATGCCAGCAAGCAGACAGGGCGTGCACAAGGAGTTGGGATAGCTAACCAGAGGGGTATCCCATATACCATCATGCTCATCATATAAAACTAGGGGAAGAAGAAAGAAAGGGGTGACATTTGGAGTGATGACATTTGTTTCCCCAAATTATACATGGTGGAAACTGGTTTGCTGGAGACGACTGAACATCTGCCTGCTCATGGGAAGTGGTGAATAAATTCCTTATTTTGCTTTGCTTGTGTGTGAAGCTTTTACTTTGCCTGTTAAACTGTCTTTATTTTAAATCATGAATTTACTCATTTTCACTCTTCCCCCACAATGGGGGGAGTGAGCAAGGGCCTGTGTGGAGCTTAGCTGCTGACTGGGGTTAAGCCATATAGTTAATGAAATTATTCTTCACTCAGATCCACTGTGGTTTGGGTGGGAAGCAATAAAAAACACAGATATAATGCAATAATATGAACTGAATCTTCCATCTATCTAAGTAATTGCCAAACACTTGAAGTCTCTTGCTTAAAATCTGTCATGTCTTACACATTTAAATTACTATGTCTATTTGTAACACTTCTTTCTAGTCTAGAGGTAGTCAAATCCCTTTAGAATCTTATTCATGTAAAGCAAAATATTTATTTCCACTTTCAAATACAGTGCCAGAATGGCTGCAACTTTTTTCCCCTATGGTACACTTGAAAATTCATGACCTTTTACATAAAATCAAGTAAGCAATTTCTACAACGTGGGACAGTTAGAAAGCTTTTCAAGAAAGGGCCCCAAATCAATAAACTTTGAGCTGTGCATTTTTTTGTTGCCTACAAATATTTTAATAAGCAAAGATAAAGTTCAAATCTTTGCCTACAAAGTATTAGCGGCGCCCTGTAGAAAATTGGAGGTTATTCATAGTTCAACATGGGGTTACTCTATTATTTAGCTGAACAGTTTCTTTTTTTCTTTAAGAAAAACTGATGTGTGTTACATATATGAATACTGCAGTTAACATTCTAGATAATGTGAAAAGTATAGGATATTCAGGAAAACTGATGCAGAGATGTTTTTTGTCAGATATGCTTTGCAAGGAAAAACATCTTTCTTCATGCTAGTTTGCTTTATATTTTGCAAAACATCACTTCTTGTTGTGTCTGCTGTAGAATTAGAACTGTCTCTAGAAAGTCACATGCAATATAATGCAAGTCCAGCCACTAATGCTATTTTTTAAACTGTAAATCTACAATCAGAAGTCACAAAGTAGGGTAAATTAATAAGTAAAATATTTGAAATTGCATAAAATTTGGTCCTGCTCTTTAAAATGAATGTATATCTTTTTATTCTAAAAGCAAAAACAGATGGAAAGAGCCAGTGATTATATGAGACACTGAAAAAAAGTCATGCTGACAAAGAACTGACAAAGAACAACTTGAATTTTCAATCCTAAGAAACTTGTGTATTTTATTTTTGACTGTGGAATTCAGGAGCATCTAAGCCATGCTAAGCAGAGTCACAAATAAATTGGTTTTAGGTTCTTTTCTGCAAAAGAGGGTCTTTACCTCTGGATTTTCAGCTCTGTGAAGGCTCCAGGCTGATCTCAGTAACACAGCTAGCAAGTAAAATATTTTAATTAACAATAATAATTGTAAGTGCTCATAAGTGGCCTGAAATAACAACCAATATCATTAAGCTGTGACTTATACACTGCAATTATCTTGCATTGAAATGGATCATTTGAGATATAGCTGTAGTTCCTACTAAGTAATTTCTAAAAATTAAATTGTCAATATTAGATTTCTTTGATTGTATCTGGCCAATATTTCTCCTTTTGCACTTCTAAATTACAATAGCATTTCCTCTGATTACTTTAAATTTTTAATCTTCCCTCAACACACACAAAAAACTCACTAACTCAGCCCAGCTCGTTTCTGATTGTATTCTCAGTGTTATTTTCTCCCACAACTCTTTTTCACACTGTTCTGCTTAATACACAGAGAATTTCACATTTTGATGTTTTTAAAACCATAAAATTCATAGATTCAAAGATAGTAGATGAATGAATTCACACGGTAATCACGTACCTTCATGAAATTTTTTTGTCTGAGAAATAATTATTTTGACAAATATAGGCAGCTAATGAAAGCCACTGAAGGAGACAACTTCTCTCACTTTTTAGGAAGAGGCATAGACCATTACAAACATCAGAGTAGACCTTATGTGGGCTGAATCATCTGGTTAAATAACTCCCTTTCCTTCCCTCTGTCTTTTTGCTGGGTTAAAAAAAAAAAAAAAAAAGCTAAATGGCCAGGCCCAAAGAGTGGTGGTGAATGGATTTACATGCAGCTGGCAGCTGGTCAGCAGTGGTGTTTCCTGGGACTCAGTACTGGGGCCAGTCCTGTTTAATACCTTTTATCAATGATCTGGATGAGGGGATTGAGTGCCCCCCGGATGTGGCACTTAGTGCCATGGTTAACTGACATGATGATGTTTATTCAAAGGTTAGATTTGGTGATCTTGGTGGTCTTTTCCAGCCTCAATGATTCAATGATTCTTAGATATTTTCCAAACCCATTATTATAAAGGATGGGAAGAACTATTCTGAAAACTTTCTCAGTGCTTTCCATTTTCATTCAGCATCAGCAACTGTCAAGTACTGAAAAGTTCCTCAGTGAAATCTCAGGATACTCTTGTTATGATATTCACATCTATAGACATTCTGGAGAAGACTGAAGTACATTTATGTATATTCCCTACGCAATTTAACAGAAGCTAAGAAGTTTCATCTTCAGAAATATATTTGAAAGTTATGCTGAAATTGTTCATAAAAGAAATAAAAATAAGAAAACCCTAGAAATTATATAGGATTATAGGATTTTTATTGGTAATATTTTCTTATAAGTTTTATTGGTTTATTGTCCATTAATTCTGTTTGGTTCTTTGGATTTTGGGGGGATATGGGAGTATGGAGGGGAGGTTTTGTGGTGTGGGGTTTTTTTTCCCTGTTGATATGCTGTCCAAGATACAAGGGAAAAAATATAGTGGGAAAACTTATGATGGAAGAAGTCATTATGTAGTTTTTTCCTCGATTGCTCATATATAAATATTTTGCTTTCTACCCTTTCAGATCCTTGTTCAGTTCAGATAATGATTAGGCATGATCACTGAAATAATAAAAAAAGCTGCTACAAGCCAGCCTATACTAGTGATTAATAATTGAAAAGTCCTATGATAAATAAAACCATATCCATGCCATTTTGAATACTTTGTCTTTTCAATAAAAAGCTCAACAGAATTAAAGCACATTATCCTGAAGAACCTGCCTGTTCCCTCCACAGCTAGTGATCACATTTATATCACCATAGTGGTAAAACAGTGTTTTGTAAATTGGGTTGACAAAAAAATGCAGACAAATCATCTCATGAACAGCAGTCAAGAGAAATGTATTTGGGCTTTTTTTTATGCTCCATATTCTGCAACTGTATCTGCTTCTCTAGTACATACTTCTTGTAAGGAGTATGAATCTGAAAATTTGAAATGGGTAAGGAAAAAAAACATCTGCATGTGTCTCCAGGGTTGTGCTGCAAAAAAATCCAAGGAATAACAACAGGCTATGGCTTAATTTCAAACCCCAGGATAGGAACAAATTAAAGAAGTCAATTCTACTACTGTGAAGTACTGTCTGCAAGGACCTCTTTCTTTTAACCAAATGGGCAGGTAGTGTGGTTAGGAAGACTGTTCCACATCCAGTTTGGAAAGCAGGTATCATCCAAAATTACTTAAGTACACTAATGATAAATTTAAAAGCGACTGGACCTAGATGTGAAGTTCAATGCTTTTGAAATAGTATGTTTAAAACAATAGTCATGTGTGAGATATGATAAAAAATACCATAAACCAGCTGAAAGCCCATATGAAACGTCTGCATAGGATGAGCAGAGTAGTTCTAAGGTGAGAAATGGAGACTTTAGTTTCCAATGTCTAGTTCTCAAATCAGTGCTTTGAGAAAACAAATGATAATGTATCTGAGGGCCTATATCCAAAATCTAAGGAACTGAATGTTTGAATATCTTTGAGGGGTTCCAGTAAGAAAATTTAAAGCCATGATATTACATTGATATAGTTATTTAGTTCTACTTACCTGGGGAGAGCTACCATTGAGTGAAAAACAGAAGAGAGTTTATTTTCTTAAATATCTTCCACACCAATTACCTAATGGCAATACAAAGTTCTCCAGAGATATTAAGAATTAGACTGGGGAAGGAACAAAGCACTTTATTCTAAAATGTCTTCCTTCTCCACAGATCATAGCCTGAAACCACTTAGCTCAAAAATCAGCATGAAACAGCTCTCAGGAGACTTGCCTGATAAAATATTGGACCTAAGCTCCTCCCCCTCATTAAGCTTTCTAGCCTTTATATTGATGGTCGTTCACGCATGCCTGATTTTGATATCACATAATTCAGAGAATATACACAGGAGACAGAGCATTGATATGATAGGGAGCTCCACATCTCCATGCACCTCGACCTGCTGA
>NW_008667695.1:75095-77208 GCF_000695815.1 Acanthisitta chloris
AAACATTCAGCTGCACTTCCCTGTGAAATACAGTAGTGAGTATGAGGTCCATCAACAGACCATGCTAACTTGGCTGCCATTTGGTCCATTTCTGACGGCAGACTCTAGACATTATTCACCCTGGAGGCTTTCAGGATCTATTGGATGTTTTTCTTTGTATCCCAGTACAGTGGAGGTTTCAGAAAGCATTATTTTAACTTGATAATCTGAATATGATCTAATAGGGGACAGCTGTGGCATCTGAGTCCCAGGGCTATTTATTGTCAATTAGTATGAATCTTAAACATATTCCCTTCATTCTTTACTTGACCCATCCATAAATAAAGGACAACACTCTCCAGGGGGGAAAAAAATGAGTGTATGGCAAGGACCAGTGAAATGAACCTAAACAGAAAAACCACAAGGAAACTTCAAGATTAATTAGTGAAAGACAAAGGATAATGAATCTTTGTGATGTGAAGACAATAGATAATAAAAACAATATTTGATCATATAAGTTGCCCTAAGGGACATTACAGCAGAAATGCAAGCTGTCAGATTTAAGTCATGCATTTCAGTTATAACCATAACTGTATTGCTCTATAAGGCACTCTGGGACTTTAGTTTTATTATTTTTAATTTATTTTTTTTTAAGCAACCCTTATGTTTCCAGAAAACAGAGTATTAAAAACCATGTGTGGGAAGGTCAGCTATGAGATGAGAAACTCAGCGTATCACAGTGTGGGGCTGGAGTCTGCATGTGGCACTGGGGAGCTAAGGATGTGAGAAGACTAGGCAATGCCACCACAGGGCAGTGTCTGAGACCATTGTTTGCTTTCCAAGCTTAGAATACAAAATACTTTCCATGACTGTACAGGAAGAGAGGGAAAAAAGTTACATGTTTGATGTTATAGAATCATAAAATTGTAAGGTTGGACAATCTACCTAGCAGTACCACTGTAACCCCTAAATCATACACAGCACCAGATCCAGATGCCTCTTAAACACCCACAGGAATGATGATTCCACCACATCTGGGAACATATTCCAATGCCTGACCACCCTAACAGTGATTTTATTTTTATGGTAACTAATCTGAATCTCCCTTATCTCAGCTTAAATCCATTTCTTCTAGTCCTCTCACTGCAAGTATGGCAGAAGAGGCCATTCCACCTCACTACAACCCCCTTTCAGGTAGTTGTAGAGAGCAAGTAAGTCACCCTTGAGCCACCTCTTCTCAAGAATGAATAAACGCAACTCCCTCAGCTGTTCCTCATAAGGCATGTTTTGTAGGCCTTCTACAAGCCTTGTTGCCCTTTGCTGGAAGCAATCCAGGACCTCAATATCCTTTCAAAAATGAGGGTCCCAAAACTGAACACAGTACTCAATGCGAAGCTTCACCAGTGCTGAGTACAGAGGAACAATTTCTTCCCTAGTCCTGCTGGCCACACAATTCTCAATACTTGGCCACTTGGGCACACTGTTAGCTCATATTGAGCTCACAGTCAACCTGCACCCTCAAGTCCCTTTCCCCTGTACAGGTCTCAAGCTGTTCCTCCCCCAGCCTGTAGTGCTGCTCCCCAGATCATCCTTCCAAACCTTCTTGTAGATGGGTGTTACATATGCTAAAGTAATGTCCAAATACCTTTTTGCTATGGCTTTGACAATAGTAACAACAACCACAAAAGTTGAAATTGACTCTTATTATGCTTAGGGCATTTGAAGTGACATGATACTGAAGGGTCCTATGAAGCACATTTAACATTGCATGTCAAAAAATACAAACATTCATCCTGGAGAGTGTTTGTTTCAATGATCTGAAATGTACCATATTTAAAAAGGAGCAGTGACATCACAACATTGATTTCACACATGAATTGTCAATATATTGATAAATGGAAACTGAGATGACTCAACTTTTTGTGCTCTCTTAGAGAAGCCTGAAACATGGAAAAATTAAATGACGTTGAGGCCAGCCAGAGAATCAGAAAAGACTTTAGGCATTATCTGAAGCTACTTGTATTTATGATAGGACCAGTATATTCAGATATAATTTACCTGTAACAAGATGGTCCAAAAGGTTAGTCCAGAATCATACAACTTTACTCAACACCATGCAGATATTTTCTGGGGA
>NW_008667695.1:77236-86306 GCF_000695815.1 Acanthisitta chloris
GAAATATTAAATTACAATGAATACTGTTGATATTAATATAGTTTTTAAAATATTTGTAAATAAGTGACAACTTCCTCCATCTTTTGTATTTGAATGTTCTCGCATGCAATGTTCAAATAATTTAAGAAGAGAAGCTTCCATGGAGTCTCCAAAGAAATGTATTTTACACATAATTTTTTTATAATTTAATACAATTTGGAATGACATAGACAGATCTTTGTTTACTAAATAAAGAAGTGCATAAGTATTGTACATGATGCATTTAGTTATAGTGTTGCAGCACAAAGGAAAACAAAATCGGAACCTGAGAATGGAACCAGTATGAAGCTGAAAAAGGAAAATCAAATTTCCAGACTGGCAGGATGATCAGGCAGAAACAAGGGTATCATCTAGGATAAAACAGATCATCCTATTTCTTAAAAGAATGCTGACATATCTATTTCTGACACAGATGTGTATTCAATTTACTGGGAATTAAATTGAACATAGTATAAAAATGTTAGTACTCTGAACAATGAAATGTATACCTTACTAATGAAGATTCTGAAAAAAAATATAATCGAAGGTGTAACATTTAACACACTTTCTAAAAAGTTCCTTTTTACACACATTTTCGGAAAAAAAGCCCTTGTACTCAATCTTTCACTCTCTGCGAATATATCAGAGCTACATCCTAAAAATTCATGGCATTTTTAGAACCATGGTTATTTATTTAAGAATCTGGATGGTTTGAAATTAGCAAAATAAAGACTTGGTGGAAGAGGAAGCAGGAAGTAGGAGATTTCAGAGAATTGGGATTTGTCCCTGTTTCTCTGGTGGACGTCTACGCACAGAGGTCAAAGTCCTAGAATCACTCATTCTGGAAGGGACCTCAGGTGGTCTCTAGCCCAGATGGCAGTGTTGGCCCAGACAGGTTTCTCAGGGCTTTATCCATAACCTCCAAGGAAGGAGATTGTCTGTCTGGGCAAGTTGTTACAATGACTGCTTTCCTGAGGAAAATGCTCTTCTCTTATCCAATCTGAGACCTCTTTTTTCAACCTAGACCCCTTGTCTCTTGTCCTTTCACTACACACCACTATGAAAAGCTTAGTTACTTCTTCTTGATGATCTACTTGTAGGACCTGGGGTGGCTGTAAGGTGCCCTCAGTCATCTCTGATCCCACCTGAGAAACACCTGTTCCCTCTATCTCTCCACATGGGACAGCCATTCCAGACTCAAACCACCCTGGTGGCTGCTGCTGAGCTCACTGAAATTTGTGAATGTCCTTTTTGTACTGGGGGTCCTTAGCTAGGCACAGATGTTATCAAATGCATGCTAAGAGGACACAATATTTTCCCTCGATTTCCCAGCTCCTGCTGGCATAGCCCTGGATGCTGTTGTCTCTCTGTGTGTCCAGGGCTGACTGCTGGCTCAGGCTCAGCTTGCTTTTCACCAGAACACCTAATTCCTTTCTCCAGAGCTTCTCCTCAGTCAGGCAGTGCTCATCATGTAATACTGCAGAGGGTTATTCCTTCCAAGGAGCAGGACTTTGCATTTGTTCTTGTTGAATTTCGTATGGTTCCTGTTTGTCCTTGTCTCCCCTTTTGTGTAGATCCCCCTGTGAGACGGACCTGCTCTCAAGCACACCGACTGGTGCCCCTGCATCTGCAAACTTGATGAGTGTCCTCTGTTGCTGTTAGTAATGGTGTTAAGCAGGAGAAGTCACAGGATACACATGTGCAGTATTGTACTTCTCACTGGCCTCCAGCCAGAGTACTAACCATTTATCATGGCCCTCTGTGCCCAATCTTCCAAACAACTGTTTTACAGATTCATTATCCACTCATCCATACTGCAATATCTCGGCTTGGGTTCAAGAACATTATGAGAGACTTTGTCAAAAACCTTGCTAAAGTTGAGATAAATAACACCTACTGCTCTCCTCTCATCCACAAACCCATTCATTTTATTATAAAAGGCAAATGGTTGTGCAGGCATGATTTATCCCTTGAAAATCCTTATTGACTACTTCCAATAACCTCTGTCTCCTTGAAATGTGCAGAAGCACATTACAAGGTTTTCAGGGTTACTGTACCTTCTTCCAGCAACAGAAGTAGGACTGACCAATAAGTAGCTGCCTAGATCACCTTTTTGTTTTTTCTCATTTTTTCATTCTGCAGTGGTTTGCAGGAGAGTGATTTGTCTTATGTCATTTGTTCTGAGTATTTTTGGTTTTCTCTGCTGTTTCCTTTTAAACTAAACCAATGTATTCACAAATTAGAAAATCCAATAAAAGATCCAGGCACTATTTAGATGCTATTGCAGAATAATTCCTCATTTATTACTGCTTCTGTTCAGAGGAAGGTGACTACCAGGTGACAAAGCTGTCAGTACAATTTTTCTCTTCATTGACAGAACTCCTTCCTCTGAATGCGATGACTAACAGCAACTGGTGACTCTAAAGACCTGCTCATGTTTTTCCAAAATATTTTTGGGCAAAGAAATGCCTGCTGAAAAGCTTTATGATTCTTTAAAGTATACACAATCTGATTACTTAAAAATTCTGGTTTAAAATGTCTTGAATAGTTATAAAAAATTGGAACAATGGAAGTCTTTAAAGCTTGTATCTTTTTTCAGTGAAAAGAATGATCTCACAAAAAACAATCTCCCTTAGTTTCATATAAAGCTAGAAAAATACATTCACAGGAATTGCCACTTTACTGATTGTTCTGAAAACTTTACTATGGGACCACCAAGGAAGGGTCCAAGGACTATACTGTCAAAATGACATAAAATGTAATGAGTCAACTCCTTAAAGTATCATAAAGTTATTCTCTTTTTTTCCCCCAAGTGCAGAGTTACAGGAAATCTGCCAAAGAACTGAATACAGGAATTGGGATAAATGAAATTGAATCTACTAATCCTAAAGTCTGATCCTTTTTTATTTAGTTTTTCCTTTTCCCAGACCTATTATCCTTTTCTTGCCTTTCAATTTATACTTGCTATTGTGTGTTTCATGACAGCCATTTGGTTTTCCTCCTCTCAGATTTATTTTTTATCTTTCTTCCTTCTGTCTCAGTCTCTCATGTCTCAAACATATCTTTCTTTCTGTTTGTCTTGTCTTGTCCCCTTTCTCTTGCCTTTCATTTTATTCTATGCCTCTTCTACTTTATTTTGTCAATGGTACCTCAAGTTCTATCTTCTTCTGTGGCTATGTTTCCTTCTTTTTCCATTCATGTATCCAAGTCAAATATTCAGGCAATGTCATACATACCTATGACATGCATATTAAGGAAGGAATGCCCAGTAAATGAGTGAAGTTGTTTCCTTATCCACAAAAGTTTGGATAAACAGAAGATTGCTTTTAATGATGAAATACTAGAGTAATTCCATTTGGGCCAATAGTTCAACGGAAAATATGTCTAATATAAATAGACGAATTTGAAGCTTTGTAAAGCTTTACCAAAATTGCTGCCTAATTTTTCTGAGAACAAAGGCTAAAATTGGAATATCTCATTCCCAAAATTATTCTTTATACAGAACACATAATAAATATGTGAATATATCCTTTATTTTTTATATAATGATTTATATCTAGAGCATTTCCTTTGTATTCCCCTTTCCTAACACCCACACAAAAAAATTTCAGTCATTTCATTTCTACTTTTTCTATAGAATGAAAATTCTTGAAACCCCTCCCAACAAGTTTCTAAAACTCATAAATGACTTGGAAATATTTACCATGAGCAGGAATTCAATTAGAGAATATATAAAATAATGCATATATTATATATATGTAAAGTGTACATTATTATTTTCTATATGAAAATATAGAAAATAAGAAGGTAATTAGTAGAAGCAGCTCAGTAAGTCAAGCAGCTCAGTCCAGTCATCTTGGACTAAGCTGGAATTTCAAAAGGATTTAGGGTCTGAATCTGATTTCTGGAGCACCTATAATTGTTAGGTTTTAGAGAAGTTTAGTTTCAGGTTTAGCTAAAATTGGATAAATCTTGTTATTTTAAAAACTATTCTTCCTTGGTTCAGTCATCAGGATATTTTTAATTTATATAGTCTATAGACCTGGAATAAATGATGTTGTGGCTTTTATAAGAACAATCAGCAGCTTAACATAGATAAATGGTAATGTTAAATTCTGTTGGCAGTCATGCTCCAAATAGACTTTAATGTCTCATCCTGTATCCCTTCACTCAGTAGAAGAGATGTAAATGGTACAGGTGCACACAATTACACTTGTCCTCCTGTCAAACTACCATCTAAAACATGACATACATCATTACAAAAATAGATGAGGATTTTTTCTTCGTTACTATTAATTTTTTCCAGTGTAAGCACTTCAGCTATCTCAAAGCAGGAGGGGAGACAGTTGCAAGTTCAGAGGTTTATCAGAGTTAAATCATAAAGAGTGTGTCTGCCTCAAATAATGAAGAAAAATATTTTTGAAGGATTTGATGAAGGCTGAATGTCCAGATGGTGACCAGTGACAAGTAGTGTCCTTCAGGGGTCTACACTGGGATCAGTACTGTTTAGAGTCTGCATCAATGACGTATACACTGAGATTGAGTGCATCCTCAGCAAGTTTGCAGAGAGCATGAAACTGAGTTGTGTAGTTGACACACCTGAAAGAATGGGATGCTGGAATGCCATCCAGAGAGACCTGGTCAGGCTCAAGAAGTAGGTCCATGAGATCCTCATGAGGATCAAAAAGACCAAGTGCAAAATCCTACACCTGAGTCAGGATAATCCCAGGCATGAATACACACTGGAAGATTAGCTCATTGCAAGCGACCTTGTCAAGAAGGATTTGGGAGTACTGATGAGTGAAAAGATTAACATGATCCAGGAACATGTACTTTCTGAGGTTCAGGAATTGAGATGTGTGAAGAGAGATTGCCACTAAAACCTGAGGCCAAAAAGCTGTTGAGTACCTCAGCAATTTCCATGCTGGTTGCCACCATCTCCAGCTAAGGGTTGTATGTTTTCTTTAGTCTTCCTATTCTGGCCCTTCTTATTATTCTTCCCATCCTTCACCAATTTCAGCTCCAACTGAGCTTTTGCTTTCCTGATCCCTACTCTATACAGAATCACAGAATATTCTGAGTTGGAAGGGACCGACAAGGATCATTGAGTCTAACTGCTGGCCCTGCACAGGAATACCTCAAAAATCACATCATGTACCTAAGTATACTGTCCAAAAGCTTCTTGAACTTTGTCAGACTTGATGCTGTGACCACTTACCTGGGGAGCCTGTTCCAGTGCCCAAACACCCTTTGGGGGAAGAACCTTTTAGTCTAAGACATAAAATAAACTTCATCTGACACACCTTCAGGCTTCTGTCACTCAGTTCCTGTCACTAATCACAACAGAGACAAGATCAGTGCCTGGCCCTCTACTTCCCTCTTGAGGAAGTTGCATACTGCAATGAGGTCTCCCCTCAGTCTCCTCTTCTCTAGGCTGAACAGACCAAGTGGCCTCAGCCACTCTTCATATGACTTCCCATCAAGGCCCTTCACCATCTTTGTTGCCCTCCTTGGGATGCTCTCTAATATCTTTCTTATATTGTGGAGCCCAAAACTGCACACAGCATTCAAGGTGAGGCTGCACCTGTGCAGAGTAGAGTGGGACAATCACCTCTTTTGATCGGCAGGCAGTGCTTTGCCTGATGCAGCCTAGGACATAGAAGGCCCTTCTGGCTGCCAGAGCATCAACTTGCCATAGACCAGGACCCCAGATCCCTTTTTGTGGCATCACTTCCCAGCACCTCATTCCATCCATACATCCAGGGTTGCCCTGTCCCAGGTGCAGAATCCAGCACTCACCCTTAAACTTGACACAATTGGTGATTGCCCAGACCTCTAATTTGCTTAGTATCTGTTCAAGTCCTGCATTCAAGTAGTTTATGAAGATGTTGAAGAGAACTAAGATGGAACACTGTGGAACTCCACTAGAGATCTGGTTAGTGTCCCTATATTTCTTCCAGTATGCACAGGAGTTTCTTACTGAGACATGCTTATCTTAACTATGATTACAGACAAACTTACAATACTTAACTTTCTATTCATACACAAAACCTATATCAAACTACTATTTTTTCACTCTCACTTAACTTTACCACATAATCCATCTTAAACTGGGCATGCTTCCTGAAATAAACTATGAGAAAGATTCAGCTTTTTCATCCTTATGTCCTTTTTTTTCCATTCTAAAGTTTTTTCTTGTCTAATTAAAGCACCTTTTAGCCAACTAGAGAGCACAGCCTGTCAAGTGGCACACTTAGAAAAGAAGGGTTTAATACAAATACCCTTGGGCTCCTTTCCTCAAAAAGGTTATCTAACATTAATTTTTTATAAACTATACTTGGAAAAAGTTCCATAATGTACTTTCCAGAATAAAGTACAGTACATTCTTTTTTTTTAAAAGATATTGATTTTATTCTTCTGTGCAAAGAGGCCAACTTGCTACTTGAGCTGAGTTCAGAAGACTTCAATTAAAGTGGGGGCCATCAGGTCTTCAGTCTAAGTATTGCATTTCCAAATACAGTGATGCAATACAGATAATAAAACACATAAAATTCTCTCTACTCTTCAAAAATAAATTGGAAGTTAAAAAAACCACACGTTTTTATCATTGCGCAAAACTTAGAGGATCATAATTCAAAGGCAGCCAATTGACAGTGAAACTCAGATAAGTAGTCACAGTAGGCACAGTATCCATTGTGTAGTCTATAGTGGTTGTAATCTCTCACAAGCCACAGTTTCAAAGCTGTTTTACTTAGAAATTTTGGTGGTGACCAGTGTCATTGTATTGAGATACTGTACATTCAGAAATCAGTGTCAGATTCAGAAGATCCCTAAGATCCCATAAAATTTGGCTCAAATTTAAAAGGAGAACAGTAGTAGTAAACTCATGTATCAAATTTAACTTCAGGTCTTTCAATATGCTTTTATTGTCCATGGTGTTTAATGTATTGTGTAGCCTAAAGGACATAGCCCAAATCTACAAGAAAACACTCAAAAATAAAAGAGAACAAGCCATTCTAAGCTGTGTATATTACAATCCTTCATTAAAAGTCAAAACACTATTACACTTTCGCATTCCTTGTTGACATCTTTCTGGACATACACAAAAAATAACAGGCATGTTCTCGGAAAAAGAAATCAGTGTGTGGATGATTCATTAACTAGAAAGGAACTGGGGTTGGTGATAAATATAAGCTTTAGCAACAGTCTGGCTAGCTTTACTGAATATATGGCTGTACTTTATATGTTGTAAGTACTTTCCATCTGACTGATGGTCTATGAAATGCCAGTATGTTGAATTAATATCTTCACATAAGAAGATACTACAGTATCTTCTTCAAGATGTTACAACTTAATTAACTCTTCATATAGTTTCATTTTTCTATTCATTTAATTACTTAGATGTATTGATTTAAAAAATTATAAATCTGGTAAATAAGAAATGCAAAATGAAGCTCTCAAAGGATCACAGTACATTACTTAGCACATGTTAGGATAACCATTTTCTGCTTGCTATGGATATATTCGATAGAAAAAGAAATTCTATTCTACCTAGAAATGAATTTAATGGAAGTGTTTGCTTTTTGATCAAATAAGAATAGTGCACCATATAATGCACCAATAATTCTTGCCTAGCTTACTGCAAGTAATGCTGTTTATACCTCTTTGCTTGTCATATAGAACTTCACTATTCACTTCCTCTGTGAATAAAATCCCAACATTTAAACCCTGAAACTCATAACAACTGCTGCAGAATCCCACTGAGAACCCACAAAGGGAGCTTCAATAAGAAAAAGTAATCAGACCTATTAATTTTTGCTGTTTTCATAACCCCAGCTATCATAAACCCTGAATGTGTTTTCCAGCATTAATTTTCCCAGAATTATTTTTCTCCTCAGCTAATAAATTTGTATTTTAAGTCAAAGCTAACTTTATTTCACTGTTTAATAATTCAAAATGTACCTACTCGTATTATAGCCAAAATAGAAATTGTTCTTTTCAGAAAAGCACTATTTAGATTTGTTTGATAGTAGTTACAGGAGGGAAATATGGTTGTTGTTACATAATTTGTGTGCATAGTTTCAAAAATAACTATAGATTGCTTTAAATGAAACCACTTTTAAAAATATAAGAATGCTTATCACCTGAAGTTCTATTCCTCTTAAAGACATGTTGGATTAAATCCTGATAAGAGGGTCCATTTTTTCCTTAGTAGGTAGTAGCTCCCAGAAGTTGAGTGAAAAGTTTTATGAGTGTTAATAAGAAAATGGAACTGTCAAAATGGAATATAGGCAAATTTATAATGAAGTAGGAGATTTTTCAACAGTAAAAAATGAAAATTCAAAAGTTTTAGGCTTTACTGCACTGAAACTCAGCAAAGCTATCCAAATGTTTTTGATTTCTTCTCTTGGCTTGTGGGTCATGCTGCCACAATATTAAGAAACTCTTGAAATAAAATTTGCTCAGATCCAATACAAAACCATTTGGTTGATTTCTTGTAACTATTTGAACAAATATTTGATCTCAAATTCAGGAATTACCATGTGGTACTCAGGTGAACTCTGTTATGTTGCAATCAAAGAATTTTATTATTTGTCTTTGCTAGTATGAAAGTTTTCCTGTCATAACTGCCCACAAAGGAATAAGAATTACCTGTGGCTTGTCATTTTAACAGCTTAACAGTATTTGTGTGTCTCCAAACACATGCTTGCAGACAGGCAGGAAGCTGCTTCTGTGTTGGCCTGTACTTGCTACTTCAGCAACAAGCAAACTATGGCTACAAGCAATAATGCTTAGGTCTGCTAATCCCTTTGCTCTTTCTGATGACACTTGGGTGGAAAGGTTAGTAAAATTGGGGGGGTTTTTTTATGACCCTCAGCCAAAATAGGGTAGCCTTACATATAAGTTGCCTTAAGTCGAAACACAAGTTGGTTTCAGTTTACTGTGAGACAGAAGTAACACCCAAGGGATAAAGGACAGGGCAGAAACATATGCACACATTGCTAATTTGGTATTTGAGAAAGCCACTGAATTACAAATATTTTCTCCCTTT
>NW_008667695.1:86340-98340 GCF_000695815.1 Acanthisitta chloris
TTAAATTATATCACAGTTTTCACCCTACACCACATCTGAGATTTCTTGGCATGCTTGCTCTTCAGATGGTGTGAAACTACATTGGGGGGCATAGTCAAAAGTTAAAGAAGCTGAATTTCAGATTTAAAAGTAGCAATCTTATCTAAGGTATTGTCCACTGTTGATAAAATTATGTTTTTAGACTAGACATAACCCTGTCCTGTCACGTGTCAAAATCCTAGGCTATCTTTTCCTTAGGTATGCAGAACTCAAGTACACCCATAAAATAATCGTCTGGAAAAGGCCATTGTGTGAATCAGTGAACTAATTTGTGCTTTCATAGAGTCATGGAATCATTAAGGTTGAAAAGTATAGAAAGTGTTTGGCTCATATCTTGGTTTTATTCCAGAGTTGCTTTTTCAAGAGTGACATAGGAATAATATTTCGTATAAGAATAAAATTTTAGGTAAATTCTGGATGTATCTGGAAGGGCACAAGTAAGCTGCATAAATGTGCATAGCATGAATCTTCAAATGCAAAGATTTTCCTTAGAGATGGTGATAATCCTTTTGCAAAATACATCAAAGTCCAATCTTTGACCTAATACCACCATGCCCACTAAACTGTACCACGAAGTGCCACATCTGGTTGTGTTTGAGCAGTTCCAAGAATGGTCACTCCACCACTTTCCCTGGTATTACCAAGAATCACAAATATAACAGGGAAAATATACATAAAATTGCTTGACCTTGACCTGCAGTTCAGAAACTCTACTGAACTGTTTAATGTAACACATTAAACTAATCTCAGTATATAGGGTTTGGCACTGGATCTTTGAAATCTTCCAACTTTGCAGAATTATGTAGCACATTTGATAGAGTTCCATTGGGGACTTCTTGTCCACACTTGACAAATTTTTTTTGAGTCACATAAGGTTAAAATTATGCAACAGAAAATTCTTCTTCAGTAAGCTAAATCAACAAGATGAATTAGACAAGTCTCCAAGACTGAAATTTAGCAACAATTCCTTTGGAGAGCTACACATATAATCATAAAGCTTTAACTGGTTGCTGAATGCATAGAGTTCAAAGAAAATACAGGTCACACAGAAAGACATGGAGATATGTTTCATTGGTGATGCCACTAAAATAATACTTTTGTCCTTCCTCTCCATCATACATACAGAGATTGTCTACAGAAAAGGACAACATCACTTCAAAAGTCAGTTTATAAGGGATTACTGCAGATTTCAGTATTTTAGAGACTGAGGATGGCATATTATAGCCACAGAGAGAAAAATAGTTTCTTGAGCTTGTTTTTCCTTCGTGGTAAAAATAGGATTGGATAGGGGACAGATGAGATCTTCCTGAAAAGAAAAAGGACTTCTCTTCTTGATGCCATAAAATGTAGGTCTAGTAATTCATGGGATGTTCTGTATCACCTTCCTGTTCTGCTCTCCTTTCTACTCAGGATGTAACTGAATGCTGAGATGAGTAGAGACAATTTTTATCTGACTGAGGGAAGTATAGAAAGTGTTTGGCTCATATCTTGGTTTTATTCCAGAGTTGCTTTTTCAAGAGTGACATAGGAATAATATTTCGTATAAGAATAAAATTTTAGGTAAATTCTGGATGTATCTGGAAGGGCACAAGTAAGCTGCATAAATGTGCATAGCATGAATCTTCAAATGCAAAGATTTTCCTTAGAGATGGTGATAATCCTTTTGCAAAATACATCAAGTAGGTGATTCAGTTTTCACAGACATTACAAGAAAAGGTCCTGTAGATGCAGCTAACTTTGAAATCAAAGAGAAAAAGTTCAGCTACAAATGCAGAAGAAAGGATGGAAATTTTAAATGCCATCCTACAATAATATCTAAACTGGGTTGCATTAATTATATCTGGTGGGTGGAAATATCACTTAAAAATTATATACTGTACCTGATGTTACAGCAAAACATATGTTCCTTGTTTTATGCGTCTATTGGATTTTTCTAACTCCCTGAAAATATAATTTATGTTGTTTTCACAACATTAATGAAGATTTGATATCTCTGGCAACATAGGACCTATCTTCTTCTCTTTCTTTGCCTCATAAATCTTGCTGAGGAAGATGTAGTTACTTCAATACATTGTTGATTTTTGTACCATCTTTTGGGCTTAGGATAATGAGTTACAAAAATGATATTGATCTCATACCAGCTAGGTAAATCTTCCATGACCTTGTATTTTCTTTGCTTCCCCCATCCCATGTCTTTCCCCTTTTGTTTACTCTACTAATTTTTCCAATACAGTCTAGAATAAGATGCTTTCTGTATACAAATGATTCATGAAGACTGAAGATAAAAACCAAAGCATGTTACTTACATGCTGCATTGCAATAAATTTCTCTTTACATGCCCTCTAAGTTCAGATAAGTTCAATTACACAGTTGTTCAGTTATCTTCTTATCCCTGTATTGGTGTTCCTTCACTCCTATCCTTTCTTTTTTCTTGAATGAACTCTGGTGCATAGTAGAATAAAAAGAATATTTTAGTCCCAGCCTGCATAATAAGCTCACTTTGATCTTCTGTAGGGATTCTGCAACCTTAAATTGGCTCCAAGATGGATAGAAATAATGAAGATTTTACTGAGGAACAGAACATGCATTATTGCCCACAGTCATAAACAAATGCAGACATTTCAATTTTTGTGCAGGACTTTGCAGTGATAGAGGGGACGATATTAAGAATACAAAGCTAGAAACAAAGTTCCAATTTTCTGACACAAACTGCAATCAAAAAACCACATTATATTTTCAGACATTATCTTGAAAACTGGAATTTCTTCTGTGCTCAGCAATCATTTCACAAAATCAGTATTTTCTGTTATTTTCAATTACATGATAGGCAATGATATTTACCTCTGCCTTATCCCTTTTGAGCTTTACATATATTCTGAATAAAGTAGAAACCTTCTTAGGTGTAGGGCATTGAGATAACCAGAGATTTATAACAGTGTTGTCATAGACAATGAAGGCTGTTTTCCAAATTTTCCTTAATAAACTGACAGAAATTCCTCATCAGCTTTATTTTGTTGGGGTTTTTTTCTCTGAACTCTACAATATGTCTAGGAGTTTCTGACACTTCTATTTTCTCTTTCTCTCTTCTTTCAATAGTATTTGCCAACTGACCATTACAGATAAGCAGCAGGAAAATAAAAGTAAATAAGAGTGGTATTTTTATGACATTTTTCCTTCCTTCTTGTTTCTAAGTCTCACTTTTTATTCTTCTTAACAAGACTTGAAAATAGTGGACATTCTCTAGAATTTCCTGGGGTTTTCTTCTGTGACAATATAGGTCTAAGACTCAGGCAATGACGTGGGAGTAAAAGATTCTCCTAATGTGCACTTAAAACAAACTCATGAAGAGCAAGATATGCCCTTAGAGGAATAATTATTTGCAGAAACAAAACCACAAGCAATTTTAAGCAGCTTTATTGGAAAAGGTTTATGCCATTTTAATATATTAATCATTAGAATTAATCAGCATTATTGTCACTAAAAGGAAGCTCTGTATCCACAAATGACAAATCTTGTTCTCTAAAAAAGACATTGCTAAAACTCAAGAAGAGCCAGGAATTTTTACAATTATTGAATGTGAGCAAAGAGACTTCCAAGGTAACTTTATGGAATCTAGACAAGAGGCAGACCTTGTTGCCAAATTGTCATAAGTATTAAATAAAAAGAGACACAGACAACATCAGCACTGGGCAAATGAAATTACTTAAAACAGCACATAATTCTTTTTCAATCTAGTGTCCAGTTCCCCTCCACAATGTTCCCATGGCTCCTATTGTCAGGTAGATTCATGCATTGACCAGAACTAGCAGAACTAATAACTGCTCCTGTATCATAGATTGTATCTTGCTCAGGTCACAGAGTTGCCAAGTTCAGCAATTGGTATTTTAAACTGAAATGCTTAATTGTCACAAAATTAATTTAGATGTTTTTACTACATATGTGCTAACACATCTGGCTAGTTCTCTGTAAATTCCATTGAGGTTTAATGATGTTGACATGAACAAAGGATTCTACTAGCTCAACAAAGTTTCAGCATCAGAGAAAACATTTTGTCTGCATGTGTTAAACTAAGTTTTGCCGTGTTGTATTTTGATACCAAATATTTTAGAAAGAGATTACTTTAGCCATATCTTGCTTATATTTGTACTTGTTACATCTTGACTGATATGCATGAAAATAATATGGAGATACAAAAGCATTGCATGTCAAATTCTTGATGGGGAAAGAAGGTATTAATAGTTAATTTTAGCATTTGTGAAACTTCTTGGATTGTAATGATCAATTCTATATATTTTTGTGATGCACAAATCTAAATTAAGTTGATTAATTCCTATGGGGGGAGAAAAATCCAGGTGTATGATGTCAGTTTCAGAAATGATATTTTTTGAGCTATATTTTGGTGATGTGAGTCAGTAATCAATGTTTTATTTTGCATTTTTTTAAAGCTGTGATAATTATACCAAGATTCGAGTTTAGCAGAATGAACCGATTAAATTCTATAAATTTCCTCTGCAATTTTTCTGTACTGTAAAGAGGAGCAATGTCTTTCAGACCATTCCTTTAGAAAGTGAGTATTTCTCAAGGGTAGAATATTTTGATTACTACACAGACATGCACAAATTTTGTTTTACATACTTTCCATATCCTGAAGTAAATCTAAATCCAGTAAAGTGATTGAGCCAGGAGATTGGTACAATGAAAAAATATTGAATTTTCCTTCTAGGTTTAAAATTTATATCAACCTCTTTTTCTCTCTCAGAGAGATTTAAACTGCTAATATTGTCACTTTGCATACACATCAATGCTGTAACAGACATGTAACAAACACCATAAAAGATGCCTATTGTTGTAAACAAAGAGATCTATAAAGCATTATAATTTGAATTTTCTTTCAGAATTTATTCAGTAGACACTCAAATTTTCTGCTTTCTAGATCTGCCACTAGAAAAGGTGAGATTATCGAATCCATGTGGTTGGAACCATAATAGCATGCTGTGCTTATGACCGAGGAATAGCAGGCTATCATATTGTTGCTCTACTCTATACTATCAATTTGGAAAGTGAGACAAGACATCTTTAGGTGTCATGCTCCACAGCAGAAGAATTGTTCAAAGCATTCAAATAAAAGGTGCTCTCATGACTTGTTCTTTTATTGGACCATATCCTGTAGTCACTCCTTGAGACTTTACCTGTAAGCTGATGTTTTCATTTAGACGTATAGTCACACTGAAAAAAGCCACCAGGATTGGGAAAACTTATTAGTCTGCATCCCAGTGTGTTAAGGTTCAAATAGTGATTCCATTATGTGTTTATGAAAGGCATAAATTTAAGTGCAAGTTCTAGTTAAATAAATGTCAAATGGAATCTTGCTTGAATTAATAGTCAGTAGAGATACAGAAAGTACTTTAGGTAAGAGCATAATCAAAAGATTAAAAAAATACTGCATTGCATTTCAAAAATTTTGTCATTGAACAAATGTCATTTATAAATAATTTCCATAGTGTTGAATGCATATCATATCTCTTTTTACCTAACATAAAGGAAGCAATCTCTGATAATGCAAGTAATATTATGCATGCTGTTGATTTAAAAGGTCCTCAAGGTATACTGAGCTAGCTATCCCTTTGTTGTAATAGGAATTTTGAAACTAACCAAAACAGTGTTCATTTTAAAACTTGCTATTATTATGCTACTGTCGTATGTTGGGATGGAAGGCATTTAAATTGAAAAAGAGTGAGCTGGCAAACACAAATTCTTTGTCCTGAGCCAGGCTTTGCCTAATAGATCTAAATTAAAAGCAAACAAACAAACCCACACAAAACAACAAAGAACCAATCCCCCTTCATAAATAATTAAATACTTCAGTCAAAATTATCTGGACTTTAGGCACTTCAATATAAAGTTACAGTCCTGAAAACTTTGATCAGTGGTTCCTTAGACTGGGTTTATGATAACTCCAGCTGGTTCAGCTGCATGAGATTTTAGATTCAGCTGGCCCCGAGCAGTCTCAAAGCTGTAGAGGGGGAAAAAAACCCCAAAAAATCAGCATCATCTCCCTATCCAGTACTGGAAATAGTTGTTTTTCAGAACCAGTACCTTGCTCTTGGTGCGTACCTTCCTTATCAAGTGGAATATTCTTTCATTATAGCCATAGACCCCTGAGTTTCTCTGGTACTATGGTTAATAAGGCTCATTTAGTGTTGAAAGACTCAACTTCATACCATGACATAGCCATGTTAAGTCCTGTCCCACATAAGCACATAGTATAACGTCTCCCACCCAAATCTTCACATCACATGCCCTTAATTGGAATTTCTTTTGCATGTGCATTGGAAATACTGTGCTCAAATTTTCTGGAACTTCAGCTGGTTTGAGTGTACTGTGTTTCACTTCATGATTCCTACATCTGCTTTTCACCTGTTTGGTTAGCCTAATTTTATAGAACTATAGAAATACTTAGGTTGAAAGTGGCCTTTTAAGATTGTTTAATCTGAGTCCCCTACCATAGATCAGGTTGCTCAGAGGTCTATTTGAGCTTGACTTCTAGTGATGTGACATCCACAACTTTTTGCTCTCATCATAGAATACTTCCTCCTTATGTCCCATCTAAATCTTCCCTCTTCCCTGTTCTCCTTGTCCTGTCACTGCAGGTCTTGGTAAAAAAAGTGTCTCTCCACCTTTCCTCCAAGACCCTTTTGTTTATTAAAAGGCCTCGATAAGGTCTCCCCAGAACCTTCTCTTCTCCAGGATGAACATCTTCATCTATCTCAGCCTCTCTTCACAAGAGATGTGTTCTGGTCTTTTGACCATTTTTTGTTTCCTTAACAGCTTGCATAAATGTGTCCAAGAAGACAGTTAGTTCCCATTTTAGGTAGACAGGCACTTGTTCCTCTGTTGCTGATGTAAAAGTGCAAAGGAAGAGGACGTTACAGATACTTCAATAAGTACACGTAGTTTTTTAACTTGGAGGATATCTACAACTTGATTAAAGGTGTGAGAAACACCTTCTATCCAAGACAAAGTTGATTTTTCCATCAAAAAGAAAATATGTTTCTTTTGTTTGAGGAGAACATCACATCTTTCGCAGAGATAGAATTTCCTGGTACTAAAGATTTGCATGACTGGACCACAGGCATCAAGAGAACCTGTGTTTTAATATGGCCTGAAATTAAAAGAGTATTTGTAATTGAAGTTATCTTAGTACAATATTATTTTCAAGGTAAGTTGTTGATTCAGAGCCCATATAAATTCCATAAATTCTAGGAAAGATATAACTTTTTAATCTCCCTTCTGTATTAACTAATCCACAGTTTTGAGAAGCTCTTTCTGAAGGTTTAACTCATAGAACTTTTAATCTCTACCTGCAGTTCTGCTAATACATACTCTTAGTCATGAGTATATCCCAGCTTCTTGTTTAGCAATTTAGTCTATTCTGGGATTGGTGTAAGGTATTATGGAACAAAATAAAGAACTATTATAAGATACAAAGGAAGGCCAAACATTCTGAAGACAGGTACTGGCAAATAGTTTTCAATAGCACCAGTGACCAGCTGGATGCACAGTGCTCTCAAAGAACTTTACAGTTCTGATATTTCAGAGTTATGTAAATCCAGAGGACAAACATGGGACCTTTTATATGTTCCAAATAAAAACAATTGGCAATGCTAACTTTGAAAATTAAATAAAATAAAATATTTTAAAAGAGAGACAGGAGGGGAACATATGCATGGGGAACAAAAGTAGAGTTGGCATTTCTCCTCTTTCTCTTTTTTTGGTAAAATGACTATAACATCATTATGTTCTAGGCACTTAATGAATATTTGCAAAAAGTATCCTAATGCTGGACACTGTTTTAAGGGCAAAGTTGCATTTAGTTATCACACTTCACATCTGCTCTTATCTCAAGATGTTGCAATAAAATATCAGGAAAAGCTTACAGAATCACAGAATACTTGGAGTTAGAAAGGACCCACAAGGATCATCAAGTCCAGCTCTTGGTCCTACAGAGCACAGCCCCAAGAATCACACCATGTGCCTGAAAGAATTGTCCAAATGCTCCTTGAACCCTGTCAGGCTTGGTGCTGTGACCACTTCCCTGGGGGACCTGTTCCAGTGTCCAAATTAAATAAGTATCTATTCCAAGAAGAGTTATATATATTGAGAGCAACATGCTACTCATATTGTGAAATTCTGAAGAGACAAGCTATATCCTGGAGTACTGATTGAAGATTGCATTTATTAAAATCTAATGGTCCTATACTCTAAGAGTCAAGAAAAAAACAATTGCATTTTGGTCTACTTAAAAAAAACAGATCTCATTTTCCTAAAGGTAAGATATTACAAATATTAAAAAGCAACATATTAATTAAAACGTTCGGAGAACCACAGGATAACAATATACATATGGCAGGTGTTCTAAATATTTTTCTTGAGGAGTGGTGATGTTTATTTCCTTCCTCTCTGGGGTTTTATGATTGGATTTTGTCTTCAAGGTTCACTTCTAGCCAGAGAGGACTAGGAAGATGTGCTTTTTGTCTAAAGGACACATAAGAAAACTTTACAGGAATTAGCTAATAGAATGAGATGGCTTGAAAGATGGATTTGATATAAACCAGTTATTAAGTTGCAATTAATATTGGAACAGCTGAACTCACAACCCCTCGCACAGCACAGAACTCAAATGACCTAAATCCCAGATTTCCTCTGAGATCTCATGTAATCCTTACACTGATGCACCTGAATGCAGGAACTTTAGGTGGGTAGATTTTAAAAGGTTTCTGAGCTGTTCTCATTCAGGACTGACTGGTCTTACTTAACATATTCTGAGATATGTAATTAAATTCCTTGCCACAGAATGCGTTCAGTGAGAAAAGGGATTATATCAGATATAAATTAACTCACAATGTAATAATTTTGTTCACTTTTCCTCCTCAGAACACAAATGCAAAGTTGGATATGTGTCTAAGGACACTCACATACAGTACTGTTTGAAACTGTGGTGAGTTAGTAAAATACGAAAGAACAGTCTTAAACAGCATTTTTCATCATTGTATTTGGTATATTGCTATTTTACAGGAGATTCCAATAGAACATTTACAAACATTTAATCAGTCTTTAGTTGTCCTAATAACTGCCAAAAATAAATGTTGAACATCATTCTTTTATCTGCATATAATAAACAATATATGTGAGATATTCATCACTCTACTTGTGGAACATAAAGTCCCAGGACCTTACACAAGTTCTGCACAGAGTAATTCATTAAGCCTCACATGATGCACTAAGTAAACATGATGATTCTTGTGGAAATTACTGGGTGTCTTATATGTGCTAACAAAAATCTCACTGCAATATGAAATGCTTTAATGAATGATTGATCTTAAGGGTATGAACATCCCCCATCATCATGCTGACAAGGTTTTTCAGCAGTACAGTAAAATTAAGGAGCAAACTGTGAATATCCAGTCCAGAAAGAACAGAATGAGACATTATCTTTCCAGACAAGTTATCCTGTTTAACACCTTTGTCAGTGACATGGAGGATTAGAAATAGATGACCTTTAAGGTCTCTTCCAATCCAAAACATTCTTGGTCCTATTCTAGAGTTAATCAGACAAATGGCTATGAAATGTTACATTAAACTAAGAGGTGGCAAGAAAAATATCAAGAATACAAAAGAATCTGCCTGTAAGCAAAAAGTATCGACTAGGAAAATACAGTCTTAGAAAAATTATTTAGAACTGAAAACCTCAATTAGGGCAGATATAAGGGGGTTATGAAACTGAAGTTTAGAGGGGGAAAAAAGAGAAAAAAAGGTCTGCTGGGACAAAATTTGTCCTATTTTCAAATGGTTAACTTCTGATCAATAAAGCCAGTCATAATGAAAGTAATGTTTGGTGTGAAGTTTCTGAACATAGATTATGGATTTCTCTTTATTGTACTGCTGGATGAAGTCCTCTACGAGTTTTGTCTTACAGTCCTACTCTTCTTATTCAGACTGTCTCTGGTAGTTTCAGCATTAATTTTCTTAGAAAAAAAGTATTTAATTCTATAATTACTTCAAATTGAGTCCACTTTTATTGCACTTTTCAATGCTTGGCAGCTTTCCTGAGAATATATTTGTTCACCTGTTACCTGTTCCACTTCTAAAATATTTTACTTGTATATTTTTCTTGATCTCATCAGTGTCACCTCCTGATTTAGATTTGCTATTTCACACTGAGTTATTTGATTTCTTGTCTGCTAAGTTTTGTTTTATTCCATTGGGGTCATGACTGGTATAAGTGAATTTTTAACTTCCCCTGGAATGAATTGTCCTTCAATTCACAGATTATAGTTTAGAACTTCAAAAAAAGGGGTATATTTATAAAACATCTGCTTTACTTGCAAAGTATAGCACTTGTGTTCAAAAGGAAGACTGTTTTAACCTTTATGAGCAATCATACCCCATAAGTTTTCCCTTCAGCTGTCATTTGAGATCTTGTGCCTGTTATCCAAGGCTGTATTTTATAAAAGCCAAAAAGATGAGCTAGTCTGTATTTCTAATAGAAAATGAAAGTTCTAGGTTGCACACATGGTTGCTGCAATCACATATTCGCATACACAAGAAACATAAGTAAAATAAATAGAACCCCCAAATTCAGTAAGCATTATTAAAATAGTCAACAAATAAAATATTTTATTGAAAGGTATAAAGAAAAAATTTTCATTATTTTTCCTGTGCCCCTTCCCTAACTTTTGCATAAAATGTGTCGATATAATGCAAGCCTTAGATCTATGGAGCCTGTACTCTGCATTCTGTTTGTGGGGCCAGTTCCATTTTTAAACAGATATGTGTTTCTCAAAGATATTCCTAGCTGGCAAAAAAAATTGAGAATTGCTCAGCAGAATAAATCATTTGCTGGACTAAGCCCTTCTTTTTAATAATCCTTTTCGATTATGTTGTGTTTGTTCATTTGCTTGCTTTTAATGAGGGAAATAAAGCTAGCCATTGCAGGTCATTTTAGTGCCCTCAGTGTTTAGCAAAGTCCTAAGAGACATACTATATGTATGATCAAGTGAATATGTATGATCAAGTGAAGATAGTGATCTGAGTTTCCTCCTGCACTCTGAGCCAAATCTACAAAGACACTTACCTGACTTCCAAGCAGCAATACCTGAAATGGTTTGTTATGTACTGAGCAGTAGAAAGGGTGGAGTGAGGGGTCACCATCAATACTAAGATGTATAAATGTGATCCAAAATGTCCAGGAGCTAAGTGGTGTTTTCCTTTCCCACATATTTCCTGGGAGCTTTTATCTTCTAGAAAAAAAAAAAAAGGAGTATAAAAGCAGGAAGGAAAAGAGACCAGTATCTTTCTAGTTTGAAGGTTACCTGGATGAGAAAGAAAGGAGTCAAATGCACACAAACAGACCTCTAAGTATAAGGACTGAATGGTTGGAAAGGCTTCAGAGTTCAGCAAGGGTAATGACATCTGCCAGAAAAAGAGCTCCAATGGCCCTTCTGCCCAACCTATCATCTTTTATTGAGATCCTAAGATTATCCAGAGAAGCAGACTAGTAAAATAGTGCTCTCAGTATCACTATCATGATTTTTGATTGCAGTGTGTTGTTCAACATTACTTTATCTAGTATAATTAAACTTGACCTCCATACTCTGAGTCGCCGTACCAATGCAGAAGAGACTGTCACATAAAAAGAACAAGAGAATTGATTTCTGAAGATTATTTAAATCTTATAGATATAAACATTACCTCTTGCTTAAAATTATATATGAGTAGTACCATTATGTCAGCCTCAGTGATTTGGTGAGTGTGGAGCTTTAATACATAGTTGAGATATAAAATATTCCTCAGCACATCTTGACTAATGATTTATATAATTTGTTCAAATCTTGATCAAATGTTTCATTCAACTGAAAATGAAATAAAATGCTTAGAATTGAAAAGTTTCCATGTTATATA
>NW_008667696.1:0-9494 GCF_000695815.1 Acanthisitta chloris
AATAATGCAGTTTAGTGAATATTAATGGGAGTTTTAAGTTTTAGAAACCTATTTATGCCTTTTGTATAAGTAATAATTGCTTTTCCTTTGGATGTTGAGCTATTGTGAGTCAGTATAAAATGTTCAGATTCATATGAAGAAAACAAAAAACCCTAACTCTATCCCTATCATCTAAATGCTGAAGGAATTTTAATTCTTTCATTAGTTTAATTTGATTTGTGCTTCAAAACTAAAGTTACTGTTCTCTGTTTAACTGTGAGAAACAGTGTCATGAATGTGTGAATCAATTTTATTGCTCTAATCCTGGGAGCACAAACACCTTTCCTGTTTGTTTTTAACACAGGCAGTCACGAATTCAAGTTGAACTTCCTGAGCTTGAAATGGAAGATGGTGCCAGGCTATCTCCTTTTTCTGTGCACTTCCCACTAGGACAAGACACTGTTCTCCCATCAGATGGCACACACAAGGTGCTAACTTGCTGGATTAGCTTCAGATCATCTAGGCCAGTGTCATTTTTTGGGAACATGATCTTCACTGATGAAGAAGATAACAGGTAATGTGTGCAATTCCTATACATTTGGAAGAAGGGTCCAAACTGACAAATTTGGATATAAGACACAGGTCTCATCACAGTTGGGTAAAGGCATACAAAAATCATTCTGACTAAAATGTAAGTGAAACATAGAAATTGCTTTCTTTTTTTTTTGGTTTTTTTTTTTTTTTCTTTTTTACTACATTGCATTTCAAACCCACGAAAACCAGCTTTGGTCTCTAAGGTAAAATTCATCTAAGTGGCCATCCTAAGGTCTTCTTTCAAGGTCTCATTCATAGCTACAGGTAATTTGTGTCTCGTTCATCTGTCCCCTTGCTGGGATGAGTGGTTATATGCATGAGGAAGAAATATAGGTACTGTTGTAATTAAGTCATTCCTGCAGTAGCTATTTTCAGTAAAGCAACTATTTTGAGGGTTAAATATCATCACCCTACAGCTTAGAATGGGCTTTTTCCTAAGTATGAAACCAAATTTGACCTTATTTTGGTGGAAGGGTTATGGACCTTTCAGTTATTGCTTACATTGGTTTGGTATTTTATATTTTGCTGTATAGATTGTCAGCCAAGAATCTATTTCTTGTTAATTTTATTTAATTCTAAGATTTAATTGTTGTGTTGGATGTGATTCATAAAAGCGTGCAGTAATTGCAAGAAAAGGATAATTTAAGCTTATGCTAAGGTTTAAATGTAGCTGCTGAGCAGGCACAATATTTAGTTTTAATAACTTTTTATATGATGCACTAGCAGCTTCTCAGAGCTTGTTATAGAGAAATAAAAACTTCTCCTGTGTAATAAACTTTTTTCTATATTTGCCATTAAAAGGAAATAAAGGATATGACCCTCAATTTAAAGGCAAACTCAATGTGTCTTTTAATAGGAGATAGCAAATGAAAGTCATCTAAGTAAACTTAAAAGCCATTCATGCTCGTGAAGGTGAAAAAATTCATGTTCCATCATGTCAAATCATCTTAGAATTGCTGCTGAGTTTTACAACGGAGTAGTTAGGTTTTTGTTAAAGGACAGTAGAGGTTTGGCAATGCATGGGATTTCCTGTCGGGCAGTTGTGTCTGATGGGCTTAGGAGCAGATGATCTGAAACCTGAGCACGATTGGATGAATAACACAGGACCCAAACCAAAGGGATTTTCTATGTGCTGTTAGTCAGTGTAGTAATATCATTCACATTGGCTTTCAGAAGAAATTATTGTTTTCATAACCAGAAAGAATTCTTTCGTTCAGTTGGGTAAGTCCAAGGAAGCAACTGATTCTCAATCCTGAGCATATTGTTATTACTCAGATTAAGTCCATGACAGTCTATCCAGACTTGATTAATTTATCCAGTTTTCTTGCTATTGTTATTATGTGCTTTGATAAATTAATAATAATAATAATAATACATAGTTGCAAGTTCTTGTTCTCTGCATATCTACCCTCATTCCTGCCAGGTTGTCCCCATGGGAATCCTTTGCAAAGAGTTCAAACTTCAAACCTGATTCGACTAATTATCTAAGCATTTGAGCAATTTGTTTCAAACTGTGTAACTAATGAATTTAAACTGCTTTGTTAATTTGAGTCTTTTAGGAAGAGGAGATTTCAGGGTCTTCTAGACCCTTAATAATAAAATAGTGAAACCTATAACCTTTTACAACACCTATAAAAGCTAACTGATCTTGAATAGGTTCCTGGACTGTTTAATAGACTGTGAAATCTCAGTCTCAGTTGCTGAAGATGTATTAATTTGTCAGGTATTACCTCTTTATATTTTCATTTTCAAAGTAATAATATGTATTTTAAAATTATTTGAACTACAATATTGAACTTCAACTCATATTCTGGGATGTTCTTATTAAAATAAGCAAGTTAAAATTTTCATATGTTGATAAAATATCATATCCTGTATTTAACTACTTAGAAGAGAAGCCTTAGCTTATAAGCAAAACTACTTCTAGGCATATTTCAAGCCAGAAGTATTGGCTAGGCAAATACTCCTTTGGTAATTTTATAACATAGGCTCTGCAGTGTTTTCTAAGTTCTAAAATGTCAGTAGGATTGATTTGCATGGTCATATTTAGTCCTTCTAAATAATAATGATTTTTTTCTCTTTGAATCAGAGTGAACATTGGGTGGAGGATAGATAGTGTTGAATTTGGCTGCTTTACAGAAAATATTGGAAAGTAGACAGGCAATCATTTCTTATAACAAAGCCATGTTATATGTGGCTGTAAAAGAGAACGAAGAGATATATAGTTGTCATTTATGCAAGTAATTTATTGTGTGCACAGATTCCATTAAATGGAACATAAGAAAGTTCATTAATGTTTATTTAATGACTGCTTTAAATGAGAATTTGCAGTTATTTCTAATATTATTTTAAATCTTTAGTCTTCCTTTTGGCTCTTTTGTCTTCAAGTCAGAATAAATGACATTTCCTTGCATAAGGCTGATAGGAATACAGAAGTAAAAGATAACATAAAATCCAATAGTGTCTTGAGCAGGTATGTAATAAATGGGAAGAAATACTTGGCTATGGCACATATTTCCCTCAACTTAAAAAGCTAATCCAAAAGACACCCTGTGAACCTGGCATGTTGATATATTTGTTCTCTAATTTTATTATACTTTTTAATTTGCTGATTAGACAAAAAAATTAGCAGGAAACAAAGCCTTCTGCCATCCTGGCAGAAATGACATTTAACTTATTTCTAAAAATAAGTAGCAAACAAGAGGTACCTGTTGTGTCATACAATCAAAGGAATTGGTGCTCTGGGCAGTAGAACATCCCCAGATCCCCGACGTGGTGGGTAGATAAATTGCTGTGATCACTGATGACACAAATGTGCTGAGGTCTTTGCCTCCCAATTTCTGCAGCTCTCTGTTGATTCCCTCTCCCACTGGGAAGCTGCAGAAACTCATGCAATTTCTGATTTTATTCACTACGTTCATGGCTGGAACTTCAGGGGGAGAGGATGTCAGGGAATTTAGCCTCTAAGAAAAATATGAGGCAACTGAGACCAATTCACTAGCCCAGTTAGGAGTCGGTTCCAGTTGTTTTGATAGTCCCTCAGCTCTGAGTGTCTCGTGGGGGGAAGCTGTGTGCTCTCTTTGCTCCTGGGAAACATGCCTAGGCCATGCAGCTCTTGGGTCAGTGCCGCTGGTGAGCGTCAAAGGCATGTGGACCATGTTCCTCTGGGATGCCTCAGAGAACAGGAGCTGTCGATTTCTTTCAGTGTCATTTAAATCTGGAGAGAGCAGGGAGCCAGAAAACATTGGACTTCTTGGTATTTGCATGCTGCTTTCAGCATTCATCTGACCTAAGGATCTATTGGCATTTTACCTCAGATAGCTGGAAGTGCTTTTGAAGCCCAAGATGGTCCAAAGCCATTAATCACTCCTGAGATTTTCTGTGCTTGTGGCTTTCTACCATTGTAATGGTCCCTGACAGCTGAAGCATCTGTTATTTAGGAATTAAGAACTGACATTATTGCTGCTGCTCGAAAAAACGTGGCTGTTTTCCCAGCTATAAGTCTTCTATATAGTGCGAAACTGTGTGTCTGTCACTATTCATTATTGTGTTCCTTTGGTTGCTGTGGAGGCCTGAACTGCTGCTGAGTTGTGAATAGTGATGGCAGAGCTGGCATGGGTCATCTTTTCCTCTGCCTTGCAGTTCTGTTATCTGTGGATCTGTTCTAGGATTTTTGAGGGGAGAGAGGAATGCAGGTCTTTATTGATTTTTTTTTTAAATTGAGAATTTCCTGTGTCTAGATTGTTCCTTATCCTTAAAGATCTGTAAAATGCCTCTCACTCATGTCAAGTTTTCTGCTGGCACTAACCAATTCTACAAGCAGTTGGTTTTATTTCCTAAACTAGCAGAGTGAGCTTCCCTGAAATTTTTTTTTTAATTTACCCAAACAATGTTGCTACAGGATTTTGTCAGTTAGATGCTAATGGCTTTGGATTCTTTCTCTTTAGAAATTGTTAGAGATGTTCTGCATCTGTTAATAGATATTATTGAAGAAAGGTTATTTAACTATGCCTTCACCTTTCTAGTACTTGGGGTGCACTGATAGCAAACAAATCACTTGTTTCTGCTAGGGAAACATCTCAATGCTATAGAACAAATTTAAAAAGATAAATACACTTTGTTTCAGGTTCTTTTGTCTTTCCACATATATTAAAATAAATGAAGGAGCAAACAAACAAATCATCAGTTAATTTAAGAGAAGTGAACAAACTGCTTTTTTATAGGGTGTTGGATGGTATTTTTTGTCATCATAGTTGGAACTTTAGTTTTTGGTGATCAGAAGGTTTCAAATGTTGGTAAACAAAATGTATTTAATGGCCATTCTCCTGTTCTGTGTTCCTTGGAAATTTGCATGAGGGAATAAACACTGAAATAGCAGTGGCAGTGATGGTTCATATAGATAACAAATTTAAAAGCTGCTTTATTAAACATTATAAAGCTGAACACACTAAATAATTTAGTGATTACACATTGCTAGCAATACAGGTACCTTTCATTCCAAGAGAATAACACAAACTTTTGTATTATTGAGTTAAATTCTGCTGCAAATACAAAATAAATATGTTGCACTATGCTACAAGGTGAAAGTGTCCAAGGCCCTTGTCCCACTCCAGCTCAGTTCAATAGGATTGATATGTCCTAAGAACAAAACAAAGCATTGCAGAGCTTGATTTGTTACTTAAATAACAGTTAGCTATCAAATTGGAATCCAAATGTGACTATTTACAGCTAATAAAGATGGCTGTGGATTTTGTTGGAGCCTTTTGCTATTTCATAAAGTTCCTCTGAAAGGGATGTCTAAGGCTGTTGTGTTTGGAGAGGGAAGTATGAGAGAGGAAGGAAAAACTATTTTCTGGTACCTTTAAAACCTTTCTGTTTTCCTTGATTGTGTTGTTCTTTAAAGAAGCAGTAAAATCTGTCATATTGTAAATTAATATGAAAGGTCTTGTTATGTCTTTTACTATTACTCTAAATTTGCAATAAATAGGAATTTACCTTTCAATATGTTATTTAAAGAAAATAGAAATTATGTTCTTTTATCCTGTGCAAGGGATATTTTCAATATGCATAATTCTCAGAATATTTAAGCAAGATGGATATCAGCATGCTGTTTGAATTATTAGAATACATTTTTCTCTGTATTTTTGACAGCTTAGTCAAAACAGTTAATTAATATTAATGTTAGTTACTAAGTCCATGTGAAGTAAAGACCCAGCTATGTACTGACACAGGGCTAAGCTAATTTTAATTGCCTGTCAGCTACAATGAGCTGAAACCACAAATACAGCTGGTTAACAGTGTTCCATTGATGGTAATAATTTGCTTGTTGCCTATACTCCAAGAGATTGAGGTGAAGTAGCAAAAAAGGGTTAAAGGTGGATTGTTGCCCATTAATATGCTGCTACAGATAGCACAGACACTCCAGCGAACACTGGAGCATGTACACCAATTTCTGTTAGATTCTAGCAAGTGCAGTCAGCATCTCATTTTTTAAAATTGGATTTATTTTGATTTTTAAATTTTTATTTTGACATTGCTTATAGAGTAAATATTGCATCAAAATAGAAGTTGCTTTTAAAGAAAATTTCCCCTGTCAAAAACTATGGGACAATATTGAGCAAGTTACCAGTTGTCTTTAGGACTCTCCTAAGTGTCATCTGTAATTTTAATAGCTTTTTTTCTTTTTAGAGTGACAGAGTTAATTTATTTCATGAAATCTCTGCTAGTTCTTCCAGGCTGATGATAAACCCATGTTCATAGTAAAAGTGTGAAGTGGAAATAACTTCAACATTTGGATAGGTGCAGTCCCAGCTGTGTATCCTCCTGCAACAGCAGAGAAGTTGTCCAGACACCTTTAATTCTGTCTTTGTTCTTGTGCTGAAATACCTTGATTGCCATTGCTAAATAGAAAACTGTAAGTTTTGTATTTTCTTTTCAACAGGTTCTCAATTCAGGTTGCTGCAACAGCGGAGAATTGTCTTCTTACTTTATACCCATACTTGGCATTTCACGGCTCCAATCAACAAATTATCCTGAGAAGCGGTCCAGACACCTTTAATTCTGTCTTTGTTCTTGTGCTGAAATACCTTGATTGCCATTGCTAAATAGAAAACTGTAAGTTTTGTATTTTCTTTTCAACAGGTTCTCAATTCAGGTTGCTGCAACAGCGGAGAATTGTCTTCTTACTTTATACCCATACTTGGCATTTCACGGCTCCAATCAACAAATTATCCTGAGAAGCGGTAAGCAATTAACACTCTACCTCTTAAATTACATTATATCCAATGGTATTATCAATGTTTGCAGTGTGACAATGGGAATGTGATCGAGACAGGATTTTTCCTCATTAATTGCAGAGAGATGCAATTAACTTTTTAAAACCATTCAATAGTTTCTATTTTCTTCTTGAAAATGAGGAAAATGTAGAAGTGATTAGGTAATGTTTATTGAAAAATACTGAACAGACCCAAATTTTACAGAATGTTTTGCAGTTTTTCAAAAAGTATGAGTAAACTTTCATTGTCTAGAAACTACACTTGGTTCCTCGTCTGCTCTTGGTCTGGAGATTGACATCAGAGCAGAGTCCTCTAATCCTGTCATAGGCTAACATGAGAATGTCTAAACCTGTGTTCTTTCAGAACTGATGTATTGATAAAGTACAATTTTGAGTTTGATTTGCAAAGTATATGTTGTTGAGACTGCAGTAGCTTCATAATGGTATACTGAGACTCATTGCACAGCTGTCATCAATATGTCCTTAACAATATTTTGTTCATGACACAGAACTCTCGAATTGGCATTTTTCTGACAGGTGCTTTTCAGCAAGTAGGAAGACTCATCTTGTAAAACATACAGTTAGTGGGGAAAAAAAATATGCAGGAAATATTTTTCTGGCCAAAGTGAGATTTTTCATCGTAAGTCAAATGAGAATGGTTACTTGATTAACTAAAGCACAAAATAGAAAAATATAAAGCAGATATCAATTTTAAAACTGTTAGAGCACAGACAATAAAATATGTTTTCTCAACTGCAATTTGAATCTTGCTTTACAGACAGTAAAGACTGCAATAGTGGAGAAGTTGTTCTGCAACCACGTTTTATTCCACAATCGTTTTCCCATAGTCCTTCCTCAGGTTCCTTTGGTGCAACCACTCACTCAACCTATGCAGATTCTCAGTCAGGTAATGCAGCACATACAGTCAAAGATCTTATATAGGATGAGTCTCTTTTCTCCACATTACATGTTTTTTTCTTCTTAAATCCCAATAAGACTTCTTTTTTTTTTTTTTATTCCCAAAGGTATTAGTTTTATATTTGCATCATTTAATGAAACATTAAAACTGCAACAGTGGTATTAAAATACACCTTCAAGGATGGAGTCACCTAAGCTATTTGAGCTACTAGGAAGGAAAATTGTTGCTTTTTGTGCAGTAATATTGTTATCAGTGTTAACAGCTAATAGTTGTTTGAAACTCATGTATTTTAACAGGCTGGATGTTAGGAGAGAGAAGCCTAACAAAGGGAAGATTAGTCCAAAGGTTTATAGGCTGAGGTGTGGGCTTAGTTATACCTCTACAATAGGTGATGAGGTGTTTGAGCACAGATCAGTGACTGAGCCATGGTGTGTGACTGGGGTGGGGACCTAGCAGGGATTGACTGGCAAAGCTACACCTACTGGAGCTGTGAGTAAGACTGTATATTTAAGATTGCTGTCCGTGGTTTCATAAGCAGTACATGAATTTATTTTCTGCTGATTGAATAATAATTTTTTTCTGAAACTGAAATTTGATTTCAGTTATATAATTTGTCCTGTTCCCAAGACATGTGCATGTCACTTCACTTGTTTTCTCCTAAAACTACTTGATCATTTGTTGTCTGAAAGTTTCTTGTTCTCTGAAAAAAAAGTTATGCATTAAATAATTCTTTTGGTACTAGACAAAAATAGGGAAATAAGGAATCTTTCTGTATTGTTTTTGTCTGTGTATCATTCAGACTCAGATGCAGCTTCAGAGAGTGATGAAGAGATAAGTCAGGAGAGGGAAGATGTCAGCGGAAGTGATAAGAGAAAAAATAAATTTGAACCATCATTTTTTCCAGATGAAAAGAAGTACAGCTTCTTTCACCAAACCCTAACTGCTGTTAAGAATTGGTTCACACTCTTTGGTTGGTCCAAGGGACAAAATCCTATTTCAGTACCTCATTCACTGAGACGGTAATTCTTATCTGCTTAGTGCTAACTCATGTCTGTCTAATACAGCATTAACATACCTACCAAAGTGTTTTGGATATGATCTAAGGAATGTAAACACACTCTAATGCACAGTTGCCTATTAAAATTTTAGCATCTATGTGCTGCTTATGTGATAATGTCATTCAGGTGTTATTTTTGATTTCCTAAAATATGTTTTCAACGATGCTTCTCTGGTGTATCACAATGCAGTGTATGTTAAATATGCAGTTCAAAGTATATGTCACCCTCTTACCTGAAATTGATTTTCCTCCCAGAATCAACACAGTTCTAGCAATTGTCCCTTCTTTGGTGTCATGAGTAAGTAGTTTAACAATATGTCTTTTGTTTCCCACATAATCTAAAGATCAAGAAACAGATGGGGAAGCATATTTCATAATCAACACTCTTGCAAACACCCTGGAAATATATCAGTCTTAGTGGCATTACTTAGTTCATCTTACCTAGTTTGCTCCTGAATAATGAAGAAGCCACTCTCCTGGGACACAGACACAGATGCATTTGTAAACATGATAGAAATCAAAGTTATGTTTGGCAGAGAGCATTGATAAGTACAAATTTATTTATGAAATATTTCATATATGCTTATTAAATCTTCCATCCAATTCAAAATTCATACTTTATTATGAACGTTCTGTAAAAGGGAAAAGTGCTACACTTTTCAGCCTTCCTG